>NW_020837978.1:4726867-4771107 GCF_003676395.1 Aethalodelphis obliquidens | reverse complement strand
AGATTCTTTTTTTTTTTTTTTTTTCCTGCGGTACGCTGGCCTCTCACTGCTGTGGCCTCTTCCTTTGCGGAGCACAGGCTCTGGACACGCAGGCTCAGCGGCCATGGCTCACGGGCCCAGCCGCTCCACGGCATGTGGGATCCTCCCGGACCGGGGCACGCACCCGCGTCCCCTGCATCGGCAGGCGGACCCTCAACCACTGTGCCACCAGGGAAGCCCTACCCCCCCCTTTTTTTTTGAGTTAAGAAAAACACGGTAACTGACGGGGCTCCTGTGTTTGGACCCTGGCTTTATTCTAGTGGCTCCCTTCCTGGTTTGGGCACAACTTTGGGTAATGATTTCTTTCTTTCTTTCCTTAAACTCTCATCTCAGCCTCTTTCTTCTGCATTAAAGGAGGCGAGAGCTGCTTGTGAGGGAGTTGGGAGCTCGGAGTGCGGAGGGAAGACTGGGGCGGTCGCTCTGTGTGAGAGTGCTGAGCAGGGAGGCGGGCAGGGGATTTAATTGTGTTGTGTGTGATCAATGGACACTCGCTCTTTGGTGTTTCTATGAGAATCAACAGTAACGAAGGAAATAAAGTTGTGGCTGTTGAGCTAGTGTTTAATTGAAAGCTACACTGGACCGAGATGGGGCCTCCAGCTCCTGGTTTGTCAGCTGTGCCTAGAACAGTGCCTGGCATGATAAGGCACTTGTATTATTGAGTGTAAGGCACTTAAGAAGTATCTGTTGAAGGAATCACCACCATCCTGCTTGCGGGAATGTACCTCATGGATCTCCAGATGGGTACATTTAATTGCAAAGTCCTCTAAATCTCCTTTTCAGGGAATGAGCCAGTTACTATAACTTTCTTTTGACCTTCCCCTGCCCTTCCCCCTCCCCTACACCCACCCCTACATCCACATTCCAGAAGCAGCTCCACCTGTCTTTAGAAGTCCTCTCTCCTAGGGTTTCCCAAGTCTGTCCTGATGCTTTCTGACCTTGTTTCTTCATGACTTGACAGGGGTGGCCATGAACTTGGAGGGCTCATGATGATATTAGGTCAGGGGTCAAGGCATATGTACACTCTCTGTGGCCCAGCCAGTGTACTAACCCTCCAGAAAGTTCCAGAGGAAGATAGGTATGTGGCAGTAGCCCCTGGCCAAGCCATGATTTGGAAAAGAAAGTGATCTGAGACAGGGGAGAAAGGGTGGCCTCTGGTCACCATCACAAGTGGACGAGGAACAGGGGATGCCACAGGCACACGGAGGCTGATCCTCTGATCCCTGACACAAGCGTGGTCTTGGGGTGTGGGGACACCCTCCTGTACTTTGTGAGTGTGTGTGTGTGTGTGTGTGTGTGTGTGTGTGTGTGTGAAGACTAGCGCTCTCTCTAGAGGCTGAGCTCACTGTCTGTGTGTGGGTCACATCTGTGCCGTTGTGGACCCCTTGTCGTGGGAGTGGGGGCCATGAGGGCTTTAAATGAACCAGTCATTCTTGTAAGAAATTCCATCAGACAAGCATCACACATTCAAGTGTATTCAACTGAGTAAACATTTATTGTGCTCCTACTGTGTCCCAAGTGCTAGAGCTAAAAAAATGAACACAAAACAGAATCTACTCTCAAGTGTCTCACAGCTCAGTGAGACTATAAGTGTATAATTAGCATCATAATAGTGTATGCAGAAGGCACGTGGGGTGAAAGATGGAGGGGACAAAACGTTTTTGCCTGGGAGAGTGGCTGTGTAGGAGAGCCCGAGGGAGGCGTGCCATTTGAGCTGAGCCGGAAGGGATGGTTAGACGGTGGCCAGATGGATGACGTGGGGGGAGAAGGGAAGGACCGTGTTATGCAGAGAAGATGGCGATGAGCCAGAGCAGGGACATGTAGAAATGTAGGGTCTTTTCTAGGCACCGACAGTAGTTGTTTGAGGTTGAAGGGTCCTAAGGTGTAGGGATAACTAGAGAGGAGAAAATGGAAGGACACATCCTATTCCGAGGCCAGTGTGTGGCAGGCTGGGTTCTCCAGATGCTGAGTTGGCCTTTGGAAACAAGATGTTTATCAGAGATCAGGGCCGGTGAAGGGGGAGGAGGAAGGAATGGGCAGAGTGAGAAGCTGAATCGCAGCACAAAGCCCACAAAACTTCTGCCACCCCAGCGCGAAGGCTCGTCCACCTTGCAGCTTTGAGCGTCGCTGGAAGGGTGGGCCGTAGACTAGCACGTTGGGAAGTCGGCCCCTCCAGCCCTCAGCTCTCCCATCTGCTCAGGGTTCCCAGAAGGCCCTGGTGAGGGGGCGGGTGGCGTCCAGTGAAGGGCTGGCTCTTACTGACCCCTTGGTGATGGTGAACACGGTGCTACACCTAGACCAAGACCCAGCTGTGGCCAAGAGATCCACCTTGTGAAATCCACAAGCCAGTTTACGGCCAGATGTGCTGTAGCTGTTGACTGCACCCCCAGGGTGGACGCCCCCTCCCCCTCCCTCCCTCTGTTGACCCTTTGACAGGCTTTGTACTTGGCTTTGCCCGTGACCCCTCTGGAGGGCTGTGAGCCCTGCACGGAGACACTGGATGTATCCCAGCGCCAGTGTGAGTCCACGATAGAGACAAAACATGGCCGAGGGTGTGTGTTTTGTAAGTTGGATACGGCCGAAGAGCGGCCCGGAGAGCAGGCAGAGTCGTGGTTTGTTTGTCCTATGTTGGGGTCCTCCAGAGACTCCTACTTGTTTTTAACACCACACTGCCTGGGTTTAAATCCTGGTGCAAGCACTTCCTAGCTGTGTGACTTTGGTCAAGTTCCTTAACTTCTCTGTGCTGCAGTTTCCTCATGTTTAAAATGGGAACAGTAATGACAGTGATAACTTCAAAGGGTCATGGAGATTGTTAGGAAGATTAAACGAGACAGAAGTGCTTAGAACAATGTCTAACATATACTGAGTGCTCTGTGAAAGTTAGATCTTATTCTTATTCTAAAACCACCTAAAATGTATAACCTCAAACATTTAAGGCCCTTGAGACCTTTGAAGAAGGGGAAGAAAAGAGAATGATGGGCATGGGTGTGACACTTAATTCCTTCACTTGTTTAACTAATATTTTTTAACAGATTCACAAATTGTGCTCTTTGCAGAGACATGGATGGATCTAGAGACTGTCATACAGAGTGAAGTAAGTCAGGAAGAGAAAAACAAATATCGTATAATATCGCTTATGTGTGGCGCCTAGAAAAACGATACAGATGAACTTATTTGCAAAGCAGAAATAGAGACAGATGTAGAGAATACCAAGGGGGGAAAGGGGAATGGGATGAATTGGGAGATTGGGATTGACATATATACACTACTATGTATAAAACAGCTAACTAATGAGAACCTACTGTTTAGCACAGGGAACTCCACTCAGTGCTCTGTGGTGACCTAAATGGGAAGGAAATCCAAAAAAGAGGGGATCTGTGTACACGTATAGCTGATTCACTTTGCTGTACAGCAGAAACGAACACAACATTGTAAAGCAACTATACGAATAAAAATTAAAACAAACAAACAAAGCAAAACAAAACAAAAACATACACCAGGTGCCAGGTAGCCATGTGAAGAAGCAGCGTTACCTAAATAAAGGAGATACAGTTTCTGCTCTGAGAGCTCACAGCTTAGTGGGGGACTTACAGACTTCAGTAAACTAACCCAATACGAGGCCCCACGTACTACATTAGGGGTATTTAAAGGCGGCCAGGGGAAGCGACTGCCCGCGGGGAAGGCTTCAGAGAGGGAGGAATTCAGCAGGCTGGGTTAGGGTTAGGGTTAGGGTTGGGGTTGGGGTTAGGGTTGGGGTTGGGGTTGGGGTTTGGGTTGGGGTTGGGGTTTGGGTTGGGGTTAGGGTTGGGGTTTGGGTTGGGGTTGGGGTTGGGGTTAGGGTTGGGATTGGGGTTAGGGTTGGGGTTGGGGTTAGGGTTGGGGTTGGGGTTGGGGTTAGGGTTAGGGTTAGGGTTGGGATTGGGGTTGGGGTTGGGGTTAGGGTTGGGATTAGGGTCGGGGTTGGGGTTGGGGTTAGGGTTGGAGTTGGGGTTAGTGTTGGGGTTGGGGTTAGGGTTGGGGTTGGGGTTAGGGTTGGGGTTAGGGTTAGGGTTGGGGTTGGGGTTGGGGCTAGGGTTAGGGTTAGGGTTAGGGTTAGGTTGGGACGTGGCAGGTGGAGGTGTGAACGGCACACGGCTCTGTTCTGGGGGAAGCTGAGTGTAGCCAGAGCTGTGCTGGCCGGCCGGCACCAGGCTGCCCGCAGCCCTGAACTGCCAGGCTGGGTGTGTGAACCTCACTCTGACCGCGAGGAGAGGGAGTGAGATGGGCTCAGGTTGTGGGTGTCAGAAGACTTGTCCGGCTTCACAGCGCCTCGGGGTCCTTCTCACTTCTCATTACCTCTTTGGTTCTCAAGGTGAATCTGGGGAGCAGCAGGGCTGTGGCCTGGCCTGGGAGCCTGTCAGGAATGCAGAGTCTCAGGCTCCACCCCAGACCCACCGAGATGAGCCTTTCGACAAGGTCCCCAGGTGACTGGTTTGCACAGTAAAGCTGGAGAGCGTCAAGGTGTGGACCACACTGCATCTTTAGGCTCAGGGTGTTTGCCCTTCAAACGCCGTCCCCTCCCTCATTCTGTTGCTGGAAAGTTGAGTTCAACAGGAAGGGCTTCGGGGCTTTGGGGCTGAAGCTTGTGCTGGTGAAACGCTCGCTCAGGGGCTGTTGTCCCTGGAATGTCGGGACTGCTCGTCAGTGTCTGTCTCCAAGGGCTTCTTCCAGTCAGGGTATTTGTGCTTTGCAGCTGGGACACAGACATGTTTCAAGATGTTTCTGCCCATCAAGTGCTTAAAAATGGTCACTATCAGATTTTCGCGTCCAGCCTAAGGCCCCGTTGGAAGCTATGAGCTGTTCCCACAGTTCTCTGTCCTACCAGGCTTTCTCCTGCGTCACATCAACAGCCCCGTTTTGCCCTTTATTCTCCAAACCTTCCTCTGCTCTTCCCTTCTAGAAGTTTCCAAACTTGTTTCTGGGTCTCATTTTTTGGGGGTGTCTTTTCAAACAATTACTTAATCTACCAGCATCCCTTCAGTTCATAAACAGCACGAGAAGGAAGCTTTTCTCCTTTTCCAGGATGTATTAACCTCGAAGAAACAAGACCGTGGCTCTGGGGAGAAGGAGAAGTCACATCCTGAGACCTGGGTGCCACTTTTCACTGGCTCGTACCCAAAGGCAAATGCATATGAGCGAAACATTGCATTGTCCCAGATAAATGATCCTCTGGGCATCAGAGACTTTTTTTTTTTTTTTTTTTTTTTGCGGTACGTGGGCCTCTCACTGTTGTGGCCTCTCCCGTTGTGGAGCACAGGCTCTGGACGCGCAGGCTCAGCAGCCATGGCTCACGGGCCCCGCCGCTCCGCGGCATGTGGGATCTTCCCGGACTGGGGCACGAACCCGTGTCCCCTGCATCGGCAGGCGGACTCTCAGCCACTGCGCCACCAGGGAAGCCCCAGAGACTTTTTTTAAAAAAAAATAAAAGTTGAAAGCATAACTTTTTAGCTCTGCCCCGCACTTTTTCAAGCCACTGTAGAATTGGTATGATATTTCAAAGTATAGGAAAAGGCAGGGAGGTGCTGCGAGAATTCTTATCTACTTGCAACTTCCTACGACAATTAAAAAAAAAAATTACCTGCAAAGCTGCCTGGGTGTATCATACCAAGTCAACCCCGGAACCAGATAGCCTGTCTCAGAACATCCGACTTCAGCACACTGTTCCCGCAGAATGAACGCTCTGCTCAGCAGTTAATCGGACCTTTGTCCCAACTCAGGGGAGAGAAGACAGACGAAGGAAAATGGACGGGGATAAGCGAGCTTTCTTGCCCTAATTTATCAAGAATACATCTGAAAGAGACCCTATTAGGACCTATTGCAACAAAGACATCCTGCCAAATACAGAGACATAAAAACAGAAAAGGATTAGAATATAGTATGGTGCAGAGGTTAGAGCACGGTCTCTCAAGGTCGGCACTGCTGACACCTGGGGCTGGATAATTTTTTGTCGGGAGCTCTCCTGTGCATTGTAGGGTGTATAGAAGCAGCCTTGGGCGCTGCTAACTAGATGCCAGGAGCGCTGCCTTGGCTGTGACAACCAAAAGTGCCTCCAGACATCGCCACATGTCCCTTGGGGGCAGAGGGTAACGTCACTCTGGGCCAAGAACAACTGGGTTAGACTAAAGAATGGGCTAGCTGGATTCACAGCCCAGATCTGCCACCTGCTAGCCCCACGATCTTGGAGTTAAGTCTCCTCATCTCCCTTGAGCTCAATTTCTTCATCTGTAAAAATGCGGATACCTCACAAGATTACTGTAAGATTAAGTGCTTAAGTATACGTCATCCAGCACATAGTAAGTGTTCAATAAATATTAACTACGTTTGTGATGATAACGACAACCTCTCACCTGAGATAAAATACTGTAACCAATAAACGGGGAACGACTCACTGATAAGAAGTTTAAAGGCACAGACCTCATCTTAGATGGTCACATGGGGAAAAATTCTGCAGTAGTGCACAAAAGCCATGCTTCGCCCTGTATTCACGCCCAGCCAGAAGAAAAGCGCTACACACATCGGATTAGCAGAGAAGCTCTAGAAATTCTGAAGGACTCAAATGGCCTTAATGGGGGGGGGTGTGTGTGCCGGATTTAACCTTGGAAATCTGGAGAACAACAGGGCACAGTGTAAACAGAGTAAAAACAGAACAGAGGGCCATTGAGAAGAGCTGTAAGGCTCGAACCAGATCCCTCCTCGCTGTGCAACACCCCCTGTCTCACTTAAGCACCTCACTTAGAATGTCCCTTTGAGATCTGAAGTAATTGGCCATCCTTGCCGGGGTGCATGGCGACTCCTCCAGGCGCCCCCAACACGCACAGGGTCGCTGAAGACAGAAGTAGAAATACCCCGTGGCCTCTGAGATGCTGAACCAAGAGCTCCAGTCAGAGCCTGGGGCTGGGGATGCCAAGGGACAGAGTTAAAATACACCGAAGAAGCACCAGCTTTTGATTGATTGTATTATGGGCGCATAAATCAAGCAAGACGTGAACTTTAAATTGATCGCAACTCGTGGCGCTATCAGTGTGTTCTCAGGTTAGTTAATTTCTGGTCTGATCTTATCTCATATTTCCCAAGATGCTTTGGAAGGCTTTCATGTCCACAGACTAAATCACACTTTCTTTTCTCCTGCCAGGGGTCCATGTTCCCAGCGCGCATGTAGATGGGGACAAGTCTTACAGAGCACTTTTGGGCCTCTCCCTTGCCTTTAGCAAATTCCTTAGGGTTTGAAAGAAAACTCTGTCTCTGTCAAGTTCTCCTTGCCTTTTTGGTGTGTCTTTAATCGTGGCAGTCGTTTCAAGGCCGTGGTTTCTCTTTATGTGTGGCTCATCTAATTTTTTTTCATTTTGTATTTCATTGTATCCTGCCCTTAAGTCTTAAAATGTCAGCATCCCCTGAGT
The DNA here is from genome assembly GCF_003676395.1 of Aethalodelphis obliquidens. Taxonomy (NCBI): domain Eukaryota; kingdom Metazoa; phylum Chordata; class Mammalia; order Artiodactyla; family Delphinidae; genus Aethalodelphis; species Aethalodelphis obliquidens. The sequence goes on along the minus strand of NW_020837978.1, from coordinate 4,763,635 downwards.
GTTATTAGGGTTATTCTTCGTGGCAGAAGGCTCAGAAATACTGGTCTATTTATGAAGCCTTACCTGGCTCTAATTTGTATTTTTTCCCCAAGACACCGTTGTTAGTCAGGATGCTGGTAGAAAGAAGATGGCTGAGCTGAAAAGAATATTAATGAAGCACTTTGGGCAGAGTTAAGGGAGCAGCCGGGGATGGTGAGGCTCCAGGACCAGGAACAGTGAGGAACCGTGACCACCCCGAGGCCCGAGGGGCAGTGAGCCTGGGGAGAAATGTACAAGAGGAGGCCCCAGGAGGAGGGTGGCCACATGGGAGCACAGCAGCCCTGGAGAAGCACGGAGCTAAACATCCTGTCTTCTCTCATCTTTTTGGTTTCTTAACGGTGCCTTTGATGGGCCAATCTTGATACCCACCAGGGTTCTTGGCCTTCCCCAATCAATAGAAACTGACTAGAGGCCACACGAGAAATTCAGGCAAGGCTTTGTTGGTGTTCCTGTGCCGGGTGCAGGGGGGAGCGACAACAAGTAACAGGTTCCCTCGCTCGCTCCCCAAGGGGGAGGAGCTCGTTCCTTATATGGGGTGAGGGTAGGGATGTGGCTAGGGCTGGGGCCGGAGAGGTGGCTTAATTAGTTTGCCCACCCCTTGGCGGTGTTACGTGCAGGGGGGCATGCGCAGTAACCTGCTTTTGCTCCGGATCCCCAGTTTTTTTTAGTCCCATATAGTTTCTTTGTATTTTGTAGCTGAAGGAGAGGTGTGTCCACGTGCAAGCATTGCATTTGCAGCATTGCAGCAAAGGGTCCCAGGTTCCAGCCTGACTCAATCTGGGTGATCCAGTCAAGAGAGATTAGCTTCCCAGGCACAGCGAAGGGCAGAGAATAGATCTGGATTGAGGTGGGGATAAGACACAAACAGACTAACACCAACCTCTCCTTCACATTTGGCTATTGAAATTCTCCTTAGATTATCAACAGATGAGCAATTCTCTGTAGATCGACAGAGAATGCATATGCCAATTTTATTCTTATGATGAAATCAGTTTCTGCTCTCCCTGGAGATACGGGTGTGTGTGTACACACACACACATACACACACACACACACACACACACACACACACATTTATTTTTTCATTTTAGCAACTGCTCTTTCTCCTGCTTGGTCAGTCTTGTGTCCCTGTACAGAATGGACAACTGTCTTTAAAAGCCTTAATGCCTGTACAGAGGCCAGGCTAGAAATGTTAACTCCCAGCCCCTCCTCTCCATCTACTGAACCAGAAACTCTGGGGTGGAGTCCATCGATCTGCATTAACAAGCCCTCTGGGGAGTCTGACACAGGCTCAGGTCTGAGAAGCACAGGGCTGGATGATGTGCAGAACATCCCTGATACTCTCCTCGCACCACACCTTTTTGTTCCAGACGTTGCTGTGGCAACCAGCAGGGCACAGGTGTAGCCTGACCGCACCCCATGTCAGCTGCACCACGTGTATCTCCCCTGCCTCTGGGCTTCTCTTCCACCTCAGTGTGGGATGACTGGGGGAGGCTGCCCGGCTCTCTCTGGGCATGTGCAAACCTGGAGATGCTGAGGAGTTCTTGAAGAGTCCTGGGGCAGCCCTGGACCAGTGGAGGTGGGGATCAGTCACTCTCCCACGGTCTTGGGGTGGAGGTGCCTTCTACGTGGCTCCGCAGTGGGTTCGGCTGGGACTGAGCCCCATCTGTCCAGAGCGCTTATCAGCTCAGTAATACACCTTTGGGTTGGCTTTTCCTCTTCCCAATCTCTTCATTTTTGTTTCCTGGGATTACTTTCCAAAATCAACTCCCTGCACACAGACCCTTGTCTTAGGCTCTACTTCTTGGAGGAATCCGAACTAAGTCAGTGTCATTCCCCCATCCTTTATCAATGTTTTACTCACCTCTGAGGACCAGTTCGAATGTCACCTATAGCTCATAAACCTCTGTCTCCCAGTTAGATGCAATTACTCTCTCACTTGGGCTTCCACAGTGCTCCCTTTTGCCATCACAGCAGTGGCCACCTGTGTCTGGCAGTGTGGTTCTGCAGCTCTCTGTCTCCCCAGCTGGACTAGTGTTCGTGAGGTCAGGGACAGTGTCTGTTCATTTGAGGAGCACTCCCCACACCCCCTGCACCCCATCCTGGAGGGTTTTGGGACAGTGCTGGGCACAGTAAATGTCTGTTGAATTTCACAGAATGTCAGAGTCCTGTCTGACGGCTTTTAAAGTCACGCTGTAATATTCTCAGTGCATCTGACTTAGAACAGTGGTGTTCTGTACTGCTATGGTCTTGAAGTGTTGAGGCTTTCTCCTTTAGCTGTTGTCGATCCAGTTGTTGCTCGAAATGAAGTGCAGTTGGTTGTGACCATTGAGTATTGTGACCAGGGCCGGCTTCACGGGCGTGCAACCTTGAAGTTGCCCAGGGCTCTGTGTTCAGAGTTTATAAAGCATTACAGCTTGGTTTAATGCTTGGCTGTTGCCATCCGGAAATTCTTAATATTTATCTTTGAAGTTGGGTTTGGGGAGCGAAGTGAAAGGGACGGTGGAGCACGCACAGGAGCAGAGGAGTTGGCTGGTGTCCACCCTTCCCTGCTGCTCCATTCACGATGCTCGTGAGTGCAGAATCCTACAGGAGCCCAGGGAGGCACAAAGTCAGCACAGGCAGGTGTGTTACATTCACGACTGAGCGAACCAGGGAAGGAGGGGTAAGTAAGGGAAGTGGGGAGGGGGCCATGCTTCCCAGTAGAATCAGAACAGGCTTCAAATGCAGAAAGGCAGTGGTGGTGTAACAGACACCAATTGCCAAGGGGCCCCGTCATATCCTTTCTCACTCGTGTTATTTCCCTGAATTAGCCAACCATTTACACTGAAAACGATGACGTAGAAGAAAAGGAGACGATAGGGTAACCCACAGGTCCTTTTCCTTGGGTCCTTCCTTACCTATCAGTAAGCTGAAGATAGAAAGCGCTGGTCACATGTGTGCAAGTCAAGAGGTGAAACACGGGTTGCTTAGTTTTATTTAGAGTTTCCACTGTTTAGGTAAGAATACGTATGCATCTGTGAGCTACAAAATACAATTTGTATAATTTCAGCGATTCTGATAGAAGTTGAACGCCCTTATATTTGCATTTAAAATTGTCTTCGCAAATATTAAGGTGAATGGGGAGGTTTAAACACATTCATGCGTAAAAAATAATATTAACTCAAATAGAAATAAAAAATAAAGGAATGCATGAAGAAAACATTGTGCAATGAGCCAATCTTGATGTGTGTATGCGTGCAAGCATGTAAAATAAAACGCTAGAATAAATAAGAAGAAATATCTGTAAGGTGAGCTGCTTCTCTTCTCGTTAGAAGGTGCCAAGCTTGGGGAATCCAAAATCAAAGCCATTGCCCCTGCCCAAGGACTTCACAGATTAGCAGGGGACTCGGACAAGAAACTCAGCCATCAGAGAAGAGGCTGGGGGAGCTCTGAACATCCAGATGCATGGGGGTCCGGGGCCAAGAGGGCAAGTGTCTCAGTGTGAGCCCGGAGGGGGCCTCATTGCACCCTGACCACCAGCCACGCTCTGCACGGAGGGACTCCGGAACCACAGGGATGAATCTGATTCAGGTTCGTTTTCTCAACCGAGAGTCCAATACCTGGTTTGTGGACACTTCGATTGCCCAGTTCACCTCCAAACATCATGATGAGGTTGTGATGGAGGTTGCCAGGAAGGAGGGACTTAGGTGAAATGGTATTTCCAAGAGAGTCCCCACTTAGGATGGCAGAATGTACGTCGGTGGAGAAAAGAAACATCGGGGCCCATGCGTGCCTTATGTGTTGTTCTTATGCACAAGGACAGTGTTTACGTTTGCATTATAAATCTCACAGCTACAAATTAGAAATCTTTGTCTGTTTCTTATATAGATGTAATATTTCCCCTCTCCTTACATTTCATAAATGCATCCTTTTTTTTTCTCTACGTGCTTCATATTCCTTTGCTACCAGAGACTTATCAGCCTTTGCCCTGGAAAGAAAGACTCATTCAACAAGCCCCTTCTCAGGGGGTTCTGGGACCCCTGGAAGACGGCACGTGTCAATAACGGTCATCCAGAGAGACGCCAAAGTGCTTCACCTGCCCTGCGTTACAGCTCTCCTGCTCGGCATCACCGCTGTTTGTGTGTGAAGTAGACTGAGAACTTCTTGAGGGTGGCATCGTGCCTACCCCACCTCTGTGTCTCCCCTGGGACCCAGCACAGCGCCTGGTATACGGGAGGAGCACAGTAAAATGGGTTGGTTGAATGAAGGAGCTAAAACCGTCTCATTGCTCCCAAGCTCTTTGAATTACAGTCTCTGCTGCCTCATCTCTGTGCTTTATTTATCACTCTTTTCCTGACACCTTTAAATGAAGAGTTTACTATAGAATACACACATGCACACGTGCCCCCTACGCATACACACATACACACACACGCTGACTTTATGTAGCACAGCAGAACCTGAGGAAAAGGTTTTGTTGGAACACTCGCACTTGTTAAGACAGTTCGCAGGAACGTAGCAGATGATGGATGGCTTAGTTGCATGTTTTAGCAGGATGGGATCTCTTGGTAGGGTCTGATTTCAGAGCACACCTGGAGGCCTGGTGACAGCCTGTGCTCCTGAGTGGGTTCGGGAAAGAACTTATTTATTATAAAGCTAAAATTAAACGACATGTTTTTGCATGTTGTTCAGCGGCAGCAGCTGAGGCAAACCTTTGTCAATGCAGAGCTTTTGACACCTCAGGTTTCAGCCTCAGTCAGTGGATTTCTGTGTAAGGCTGGTGCTAATTTTCAGCATTGAAAATAAATGAGCTAACTTTGGAAAGTTAAAAGTCATGCCCTTTATCTTCCCTTGGGCTAAAGTCTTTTCGTTTTAGAAGAATTGGGTCCTTTCTCTCCTCTGACCTGCTTTCTGAGTGTCCTGGTTCCAGCCAGGACACCGGGATCAAAGGAGAAAGTGCCGAAGGCCGGGCAGTGAGGTGAGCGGCTTTCCCGGAGCAGCTGGGCGTGTCCTCGTCTGGGATCTGCAAGGCTCACCTTGCCAGCCTCTTGTCTGTGGTGCTAAACGGTGCCTTTGCTTCCTGGCCGCCGACTCTGCTGCCCACAGGGCTGTGCTCCGGCTGACGGGTCCCGTTGTCTCCTCACCGTGCTCATTGCCCATCTTGGGCAAGACATCCTGTTCACAGTGAAAGGTCCTGGATGAACTCACTGAAACTGCTCACTGGACGAGGCCCCTCCCACTGCAGCACTTCTGTTGAGGACAACCATCTGAGCACAAGTTTTCATACACTCACCTTTTGCTGTGCAGGAAAAAGAAATCTCTCAACACGAACCATTATGGAGGTAGCTATAAGTGTCAAAAGTAAGACGGGAACCAGATTGTAGGGCAAGATAAAAAAGTGGTAATTGAGATTGAAAGCTAAAGGCTAATAAGACACTCGTACCCACTGAAATTGAAGCTGGTAAGACCCTCACACCGTGGGTAGGATGAGCTGGATGCAGGAAAGCCACCCGTTGTGACGTGACCTGTATGCTGTTACCATCTATGGCTGTTACGATGATGACTTTACAGTTTCTTAGGTATTTAGCTCTCATAAAGTATTTACGTATTTGTTGATTTTAAAGCATAACCATATTGTCGTCTTTTACAAATGAGGAAACTGAGGCTTCTAGAAGTTAAGTGATCCTGTACAAGACACCCAGCTAGTAGATGGCAGAGACAGGACTGAAAAACTAAACCTACAGGTGCATCACACACTTTTACTACTGATGACATTAAGATATTTCCTTAGGTATCTTTAGAAAGCAGCCACTTTAAAAGGGGATTAACAACAAGTACTCTGTAAACTTGTTACAATGCACAAACTTGTTATACAGCATAGGCAATAGGGTGATGAGCATCTTGGGGTCTAGAAAGGGAGACGAAGTTACGAACTGTTGAGTATTTCCAGCTCTGTCGAAGGAAGAGACATTGCGTTTAGTGAGCGAGAACATTCTGGTCACTACAAAGTGTATCCTTCATTGCGGAGGAGATATCTCCTCAGTGTGATGTGATGCTCTAACGCATCCCCTCAGATGAAGCGAGGTCCAGGGCCATTCGCTCTCTTTTGCTGGGTTTGGGGGACCAAACCGCTGACTATTGATTCTGTTTCATTAGAACCTAGCCGCTGGGGAGAGCTAGGGTGCTCTGTACCCTGGACTGGAATCATTGGAAAAGTTTGTCTTTCACTTTAAGATTAAGGCATTGGCTCCCTGCTTTGTTTTTGTTTTTGTTTTTGCGGTAAGCCGGCCTCTCACTGCTGCGGCCTCTCCCGTTGCGGAGCACAGGCTCCGGACACGCAGGCTCAGCAGCCATGGCTCACGGGCCCAGCCGCTCCGCGGCATGTGGGATCCTCCCGGACCGGGGCACGAACCCGTGTCCCCTGCATCGGCAGGCGGACTCTCAACCACTGCGCCACCAGGGAAGCCCTGTAAACTTTTTTACAACACATTTCTCTCTCTAACCATTCAAGGACTCTTCAATTTGAGGAAAAAACTGGGTTGGGTGACGTGTGCATTGTAGGCAGATCGGTCTGACTGGAATAAGAATTGAGTTTATGAGGTGTTTTAATCATTCATTATGTGGTAACTGTCAAGAGCTGTGAAGGTTTGGACACCAGCAAGAGATATGAGATGCCTGGATTAGAGACAAAGGACAGTTTAATACTCGTAGCAATAGCAGTAGCCAGAGAATCACCATTTTCTTGTGCTGGTCCCCTAAGCCCCAGTTCCCACTGGGTGGCCAGACAGGGCCAGATGACACCTCCACACTCAGTGGGGCGTGTCACAGGAGAGGAGCTGAGCTTAGGAAACCCCAAGCTTTTGTAACGGGCTGTATGCAAACCTGCAGCATTTGCCTGGGGGGAGCAAACAAACCAGCCTTGTGCTCCAGAGGGTGATACGGCCTCTGTCTCCAGGGCTCTTTGCTGTGCAAACAGCCTTGAAAAGATAAGGTGGAGCAAAAACAGTCACCGCCTCTGCCAGGAACACGTGCAGAAACAGGACAGACCATGAAGAATCGCCTCCCCCTCCCGATAGCAGCTTCCTTTGACTTCAGCTCTTGCACACAAATCTCCAAACTACCTAAACCAGTGTGCTTATTTTCCTAAACCTCTCATCAAACCAAAACTTCAGGCCGAAAGATACACGGGGAAGACAGAGGAAGGTGGGAGGTGCAGGATCCCTTTATTTTCCTGCTAAGTTTTGTTTACAACTTCCTTTCCCACCTTCCTTTCATTCATGTCCAAAAATTTGGACTGTTCCCCTCAGAAGAATGCAGATTAGAGGAATCTGATTTCTAGCAATGCATGGATTCAGTGGAAAAGGTATTATAGAGTATACAGCAACTACGACTTCTATATGACAAAAGATGAAGTTATGAAAAGTCAAGGGAGAGACTTGGATGAAACATTGCAACTTTTTTTTTAAACTGAAGTATAGTTGATTTACAATGTCTTGTTAGTTTCAGGTGTACAGGTGAAAAGAATATATAGCTATTCTTTTTCAGATTCTCTTCCCTTATGGGTTATTACAAAATATCGAATATAGTTCCCTGTGCTATACAGTAAGTCCTTGTTTATCTATTTTATATATAGTAGTGTGTATCTGTTAATCCTAAACTCCTAAATTATCCCTCCCCTCTGTTTCCCCTTTGGTAACCATCAGTTTGTTTGCTATGTCTGTGAGTCTCTTTCTGTTGTGTAAATAAGTTCACTTGTACCTTTTTTTTTTAGATTCCACATATAAGTGTTATCATATAATATTTGTTGTTCTCTGTCTTCACTTAGTATGATAATCTCTAAGTCCATTCATGTTGCTGCAAATGGCATTATTACATTCTTTTTTATGGCTGAGTAATATTCCAGTGTGTGTGTGTGTGTGTGTGTGTGTGTGTGTGTGTGTGTGTGTACCACATCTTTATCCATTCACCTGTCGGTGGACATTTAGGCTGCTTCCATGTCTTGGCTATTGTAAATAGTACTGCAGTGAACATTGGTGTGCATGTAACTTTTTGAATTATAGATTTCTCTGGATATATGCCCAGGAGTGGGATTGTAGGATCATATAGTCACACTAATTTTAGTTTTTTAAGGAACCTCCACACTGTTCTCCATAGTGGCTGCACCAATTTACATTCCCACCAACTGTGTAGGAAGGTCCCCTTTTCTCCACACCCTCTCCAGCATTTATAATTTGTAGGCTTTTGATGAGGGTCATTCTGATTGGAGTGAGGTGATACTTCATTGTAGTTTTGATTTGCATTTCTATAATAATTAGCGATGTTGAACTTTTTTTCGTTTGCCTGCTCACCATCTGTATGTCTTCTTTGGAGAAATGTCTATTTAGATCTTCTGCCCATTTTTTGATTGGGTTGTTTGTTTTTTTGATATTGGGTTGTATGGGCTGTTTGTATATTTTGGAAACTAATCCTTTGCTGGTTGCATTGTTTGCAAATATTTTCTCCTATTCTGTAGGTTGTCTTTTCATTTTGTTTATGGTTTGCTTTGCTGTGACCATTGCAACATTTTTAGTAGAACAAAGATCAATATACAGACTATTGCTCCTACTGTCCCCCCACCCCACCCCAAAACAAACAAACAAACCTCAAACCCAATAGAAAAAAGGAGAGAAAATCTGAATAATTTGCAGAAAAGGAAATAAAGTGGTCAGTAAACTTAAGTAAAGATGTTTAACCTCAAGTGGTAATCAGGTAAGTGCAAATTTAGATAATGAGATATCCCCATATATTGGTAAAAATATAAAATACTGATAATAGCCAACATTGATGAGAAGGTTAGAAATAAGCACTTTCAAAGTGGCGCACTTTGTAATGTAAATGTAATGTAAATTGATAGCACCTTTTTGGAGGTCGCTGCTCAGTTGAACCTCATGAGAATGCTAACCCAGTATTACTGGTAATAGCAAAACCATCAACAGAATAGTAAATAAACTATGATATATTTCTTTTGTGGAATATAGCCATGCAGATTTAAAAAGAATGAGCTATTTTACATTTGGTAGTGTATATATGTCAATGCTACTCTCTCACTTCGTCCCAGCTTACCCTTCCCCCTCCCCATGTCCTCAAGTCCATTCTCTACATCTGTGTCTTTATTCCTGTCCTGTCTTTATCCATTCATCTGTCGATGGACACTTAGGTTGCTTCCATGTCCTGGCTATCGTAAATAGTGCTGCAATGAACATTGTGGTACATGAGTCTTTTTGAATTACATTTTTCTCGGGATATATGCCCAGTAGTGGGATTGCTGGGTCATGTGGTAGTTCTATTTTTAGATTTTTTAGGAACCTCCATACTGTTCTCTATAGTGGCTGTATCAATTTACATTCCCACCAATAGTGCAAGAGGGTTCCCTTTTTCTCCATACCCTCTCCAGCATTTATCGTTTGTAGATTTTTTGATGATGGCCATTCTGACCGGTGTGAGGTGAACCTCATTGTAGTTTTAATTTTCATTTCTCTAATGATTAGTGATGTTGAGCATCCTTTCATGTGTTTGTTGGCAATCTGTATGTCTTCTTTGGAGAAATGTCTATTTATGTCCTCTGCCCATTTTTGGATTGGGTTGTTTGTTTTTTTGATATTGATCTGCATGAGCTGCTTGTACATTTTGGAGATATACACTACCAGATGTAAAATAGCTAGCTAGTGGGAAGCAGCCGCATCGCACAGGGAGATCAGTTGGGTGCTTTGTGATCACCTAGAGGGGTGGGATAGGGAGGGTGGCGGGGAGACGCAAGAGGGAGGGGATATGGGGATATATGTATACATATAGCTGATTCTCTTTTTTACACAGCAGGAACTAACACAACATTGTAAAGCAATTCTACTCCAATAAAGATGTTAAAAAAATAAAAAGAATGAGCTAGAGTCTATTTATTGATTTGAAAAACTCTCTAAGAAATATTGTTAATAAAAGGAAGTTGTAGAACTATATATATATATATATATTTTTTAAGGACTTCGCCCAGAAACGGGCCCCCTGTAGAACTATATTTATGGCCTTATTATGTACATATAAACAGATCTCTCTCTCTCTTTATGTATATATGCACATATAAAGGCCCAGAAGAATACACACATAGTTGCCAACATGCGTTATCTCTGGGAGGAGAATGGAATAGGGGATGGGGATGGTGGGGACATAAAAATTGACTTTTGCTTTTAATTTATTATTCTTCAGTCTTGATTGTTTTAATTACACGTGTTACTATATTGCTCATGTGATTTAAAAAATTTAATAAAAATTGTACTGTAGTAAATCAACATGGTCATCTTGTGGTACTCATAACAAACTCTACCTATAGACCAGCAGCATAACTCTAGTTGAAAAATAAAACAAGTGGAATTTTAGAACAACCATATGGGGGTAAAAAGTAGGCTTTTCATGAAATCCTCTCATTTTTGTGCGGCACCAACTCTCTGATTTTCCATGCCTAGTGCAGAACTTCCTAAAAGAGACGTGGGCTGAACTCAAGATATCAAAAATGATTAAAGAGTTAGGAATTAAGACATATTAAGAGAAGAATGCAGTGATTCCAGGGATTTCAGGGGCCAGAGTACATAAAGAAGAGATATCATGGACCCTCAGTGACTTGGGAAGTGAGGTATCACAGAACAGCTGCCACAAGGAATACTTACTCGTGGTTCTCAAAGTGTGGTCCTCGGACCAGCAGCACTGTCATCACTAGGGAACCTGGTAGAAATGAAACTTATTGAACCCCAGCCCAGACCTACTGAATCAGAAACTCTGGAGGTGGGGGGTGGAAGGCAATGTTTAAATGAGCTTTCCGGAGAATTCTGACGTGCACTAAAGTTTGACAACCACTGTTTCAGACCAGTGCTTCTTGACATTTAAAATACATATGCAGGGGCTTCCCTGGTGACGCGGTGGTTAAGAATCTGCCTGCCAATGCAGGGGACATGGGTTCGAGCCCAGGTCCGGGAAGATCCCACATGCCGCGGAGCAACTAAGCCTGTGTGCCACAACTACTGATCCTGCGCTCTAGAGCCCGCGAGCCACAACTCCTGAGCCCGTGCACCTAGAGCCCGTGCTCCGCAACAAGAGAAGCCACCGCAATGAGAAGCCCGCGCACTGCAATGAAGAATAGCTCCCGCTCGCTGCAACTAGAGAAAGCCCATGTGCAGCAATGAAGACCCAACACAGCCAAAAGTGAATAAATGAAGTAAATTAATTTATTTTAAAAATACACATGCATCCCCTGGGGCGCTTGTTAATCAGAATCACATTCTGATTCCCCAGGAACGGAGTGGGGTCTGAGACTGCATTTCTCACGAGCTCCCAGGTGCAGCCGATGCTGCCGTTTCTCAGACCACGCTGAGCAACGTTAGACGGAAGACGGGCAGGGCTTCTTAAGGAAATAATCAGGGAGAATACAAACGTCATCAGCATTTGATTCCTATTGGTATATTACAGGCTATGAGGAAGAGTAACGCTGCTTCCTTTGAAGGGCTTGTTGACGGGGCTCTGTGGGTGATTTCACCCACAGTCCTGCATCTGGAGATCTATAGCACGCTCCCCGAAAGTTCCAAGCATTTACTGCTACTCCTGATTTTTTTGTTAACAGTTCCTCTTTTCAGATGGAGAAGCTGAGGCTGGCCCACAGAGCTGTTTGTGTCCCGAGGTCACAGAGACCTGGGACAGGCTGGGCTGGTGAGGCCTCCTGACCCGGGAGGGGGCTCTTTCCGCAGGCCCTGTTAGCCTTTCTTGGTAACCACTGGGCAGCGCTGAGGGAGCTCGTGCAATGAACACCGCTGTTCCTGCGGCTGTTCCTGCTTCGTTGTGAGACTTGGACCGGCCCACTCTCCAAGCACGCTGCTGAATAACAGGGATCTTTATCATCCTTTCTGTCAGAAAGCATTTATTTAAAACCCCTTGGCTAACTTAACAGGGTGAGTTGGCCTGTCACACGCCATCACATGGCATGGAAACTGGCAATTAAATTTAGCAACGCACCTCGGCAAATCCAGGCTAGCCTGAGAGGAGCCAGGAGTTTTCACTCCGAAATCAAGAGGTTTCCAGGGAAAGTGAATTAAGGCTGGGTGGGTTACGCTGAATTAGGAGCACCTGTTCCCATCCGTAACTTGGCAACCCCGAAATGCTGCAGCAGGACTCAGAGGATGCCCGTCTGCACACAGCCGGATGAAGGGCTGTGGCGTCTTTGCTGAGCTGTGCTCCGAAACCGGGAGATGCCTAAAGGGAGGCCTCTGTTCCAAGGACACCTTGTTTGTTGACTGACCCTGGGGGCAGAGAGAGAAAACGTTAACCCAGGAATAAATGTCACTTTCCTACATGCCCTGAACACAGCACAGCAACTGTTGCCTCGAGCACCTTGAGTAGGTTTCCCCGACGGCAAACAGGGAGCTGCGCAGACTGAGCAGTGGGTTTTCCTGGCTTACAGGGTGCAGTCAGAACGATGGCCTGGACTCGCTAGAACAGCCCCGCCTGCTGTCCAGGAAGCTTTTCTGTTATAAAGCGCTACTTTCTGGAAAATCCCTTGGGTTGAAAATTAGCAAAAGTGGAATTTGGGTGTGTTTCTGGATCTGGTGGTATGAGTTTGGGTGTCTAAACTAGAGAAGATGATCGTTCTCTTTTTAGCAGAAGACGCAGCCAGAGTCCTGGGCTCTAGTGTGGCCGGCAGTGTGACTACCAGGGCTCACGGTAACGCGCTCTGAGAGCAAGGCCTTGGTTGCATCCTTCCCACCCTGGTTGGGCCCGTGAACGACACCCGCCCAACCTCTGCAAGGGCTTGTCTTTGACAACAGCCTAGATAACGCTGCTGTGAGTGGGAAGGAGAGGACCCTTGGCACCTTGACCTTGTGGTCCCCCTGTCCACCCAGGTGAAAGTGTTTCACTGTTCAGGTGCATTTAAACGTGTTGCAGCCGCAGCACAGCCACCTGAGTATTTGTTCTCCCACCTTACACCATGGCCGGCACCTTACAGCAAGGGAACTAGACTCCCAGTGTGGGAAACTGGGCCCTCGGGGGGAGGGAAAATCTCCGCAGATGGTAGGACTACCCCAGATTAGAAATGGAGGGGAGTAGCTCTTTATTCTTCGGAATAAGTAACCGGGGGTGGGGGGGTGGGGGGAGCTTCCAGTGCCCTGGAGGGATGGTGGGAGGCATCCCAGTCTTGCAAACCGGTTCTGTCACGGGCCGTGATGAAGAGAGGGGGCAGAATGATTCCCTCATCTGTGTGTTCCCACCCAGCTTGCCCATCGTGGCCCTTTCTTCGTCTCCGCTTTCTCTCTCCTTCCTTTTTCCTTTTCTCCCTCGTCCTCTTCCCCCGTGTAACTTCTCCCCTTCCTAGGCCGAATGCAAGGCTGTTCCCTAACTGTACCGTGGCCCTGGGCTGAGGGGGTAACTGGTCCTCCTTGATTCAGTAGAAACAGGTCGGGGCTGACACTCACGTGGCCTTGAATCCGATACCAGCTTCACCCACTGCGCTGGTGCTCGCGTATTTCCAGTGCCTGTATGTTTCAGTGCCCTCTCCGTAAGATGGGCTAAAAACCCCTCCCCCTCCTTCACAAGGATGGTCTCAAGGACAGATGAGATCGAATATAAGAACACGCCTCCGAGGAAGGGCAGGGTGTGGGCGCTGAGCATTGCCATCCTGGTGCACGCACCTGTCGGCGCCTCTTGCTGACGTTCTTGGTCACGTCTCCCTTGTCTTGGAAAGCTGGTTGTAGCTTAACCATGTTTGGCTCAAGGTCACACAAGGTTGGGTGCCTCCGCTGAATCTAGACAAAGAGCAATTGAGCTCCTAATCTATGCTCAGCCCGTTGGACCACAGTGACCTCTGCTCTCTGTACCTGGAAGCCCAGCCCTGGTGCAGGAAGCAACGCCCCTGCTTCTCCAGGTGCCCTGGAAGCCTGTTATGCTGCCTCTTCCCCCAGTGCCCGGCTTGAGTCCAGCAACGTCTGTGTCTGGTCCACGCCTCACACTGGCCTGGCACAGCCTGCTCCTTGTTGACAGAGGGCACGGGGCAGAGGGACTCGTCTGGGGGACGCTTGGTCGGGCAAGGGAAGAGCCAGGGGACACATGTCCACTTTGGGGCTTCAGAAGTGGTGGGCTGGCCTGGCGATTAATTGTATCCATCTAATTAAAAAGTATCCATTCTGTCCAAATTTAATTCAATTCCTTTGCATATGGGGCATCTAAAAGAGAAATGTTAGGACAGAACAACAACTGAAAAAAGAAAGGTGGATATATCCCCCCGGAGGTCGGGACAGCTGCAACAGCCGTGGCTGGAGTCGCCAGCCTGCCTTGCCCTGGACAGCTGTGTTCTGTCTTCTGCAAACCACATCTCCCAGGCTCCCTTGCCGCTGCCTGGCGTCCAGCTGGGTTCAACCAAGAGCAGCCAACGAGGAGATATGGGAGGGCTGGAGGGAGGGCAAAGCCAGGTGTCCCCTCCGCCTGGCTCTGAGCCGGCTGGGGCCCTGACAGCGGTCCTCCCGTGGGACGGTCCCCTCCCTGGTCTCTCCAAGCTGCCCAGAGTTTGGGTGAGCCTGGGCGTATGGGGACGTCCAGCTGGGACTCCCTTCCGGGTTTGGCTTTTCAGCTCTTCCAGCATCTCTGTAACCCCTTCCCCCTGTAACATTTTCTCCATGAAACTCCCTGGCAGGGCACTGTTTTCCTAACTGGTAAATGGACAGAGCTTCTGAGGTACCTGTGACCCAGGGATGCCATGGGGACACCTGTGGGCGAGCATCCCCGTGCAGGGCACCTGTGGTTCGAGCCTCACACGGGGCCATGTGTGGTAAGAAGAAACCCAGAAATGAAGCTGAAATTGCCAGTTGGTGCATAGAAATGATCCAAATACTCTAATCTGCCAGAAAGGCCCTTCCTTTAACTTAAAAAAGAAAAAAAAAAAAAGACTGGAAAGATGAAAAGAGAAACTTGGGTGTCAGGTATTAAGGAAAGAGGTGGATATTCTTATTCCCCTTTCTGTTTGCCTTCTTAGACTTTGAGGAGGAACCCTGGGCAGAGGAACTGACTCGCTTCGAAGGGAAACCGGGGCCCCTCATCCGTTCTGTCAGGACTGGATGCTGCTGGGGGACACGCATGGCTTAGCGTCTTGCCGTGGCTCTGTGGGGTGTGTCACAGCAGGCCCTGGCTCTGGGCAGCCTGCATATATATCATGATGGCCCCAGCCTGGTCCATGTCAGGCTCGAGCCCAGCACCTGCTCCACCGCCACCCAACCCAGCCCTCCCAAAGGGCACTCCACGGTCAGCTGGGCAAGCGGAGCCCTGCGGGGTGGGAGGACCCTCCCTGACCACAGCCCTTTGACTCATGCATTATTCAGACGGCCCTGAACCAGCGCTGCCTGTCTCCTGAACAGGTCACAGGAAGGTTCAGCTCCAGCAGTCCAGCGTCCAAAGGGAAGTGTGATGCGAGAAATTTTTCTTCTAACTTTATTTTTAATTGTAGTAAAAGACACATAATATAAAATTTACCATCTTAACCATTTTTAAAAATTTTATTTATTTATTTTTGGCTGCGTCGGGTCTTTGCTGCTGTGCGCAGGCTTTCTCTAGTTGCGGCGAGCCGGGGCTACTCTTCATTGCGGTGCACGGGCTTCTCATTGCGGTGGCTTCTCTTGTTGCGGAGCACGGGCTCTAGGTACGAGGGCTCAGTAGTTGTGGTGCATGGGCTCAGTAGTTGTGGCTCGCGGGCTCTAGAGCGCAGGCTCAGCAGTTGTGGCGCACGGGCTTAGTTGCTCTGTGGCATGTGGGATCTTCCCGGACCGGGGCTCGAACCCGTGTCCCCTGCATTGGCAGGCGGGTTCTTAACCACTGCGCCACCAGGGAAGTCGCATCTTAACCATTTAAAGTGTACAGTTCACTGGCATTAAGTACATTCACATTGTGGTGCAACCATCACCATAGTTCATCTCAAGAACTTTTTCATCTTCCCAAACTGAACCTCTGTCCCCATTACATACTCCCCCTCCCCCTCCCTCAGCTCCTGGTAACGACCATTCTACTTTCTGTCTCTGAATTTGACTATTCTAGGGCCCTCATATAAGTGGAAGCATGCAGTGTTTGTCCTTGATGACTGGCTTATTTCACTGAGCATAATGTCTTCAAGGTTCATTCATGTGTCAGAATTTCCTTCCTTTTTAAGGCTGAATAACACTCCATCATATGTATATGCCACATTTTGTTGACCCATTCATCCACTGATGGACACTTGGGTTGTTCCCACCTTTTGAATAACACTGCTGTGAACATGGGAGTACAAATATTTGTTTGAGACCCTGCTTTCAATTCCTTTGGGTAGGTGCCCAGAAGCGGAATTGCTGGATCCTATGTTCTATTATTAATTTTTTGAGGAACTGCTATATAGTTTCCCATAGCCACATCATTTTACATTCCCACCAATAGAGCACGAGGGTTCCCTTTTCTCCACATCCTTGCCAACAGTTGTTTTCTGTTTTTTTTTTTAAATAAAAGTCATTCTAATGGATGTAAAGTGACTTTTCATGTCTTAATTTAATGTTTTAAAATGTATTCGGTATGTGGAATAAACATTTTAATATACATAAGAGGGAGCACAGTGCAGTATCAATCTTCCTCTGCCCAGACCCCAGTTCCCCGTTTCCAGAGGCCACCCGTGTTTCCATCCTCAAGGATGCTTCTCAAGATGGTCTATGCTTAGATAAGCTCATGGGTGCAGACGTCTTTTTAAAATAAAGAAGAGCAGAGAATACACATTATTTTACATGTTGCTTTTTTTTAAACTAAACATGCCATTTTTGGGGACTTCCCTGGAGGTCCAGTGGTTAAGACTCGGAGCTTCCACTGCAGGGGGTGCAGGTTCTATCCCTGGTCTGGGAAATAAGATCCCCCATGCTGAGCGGCCAAAAAAACAAAACAAAACAAAACAACAACAAAAAAAACATGCCGTTTTCCACTTAATATAACTTCCCATAACTGTATCTAGAGGTGACAAGAGATTTAAATCTGTATAAGACACTGAAACTATAATTAGAGTCCTCACCCTTCCAGCCTCATACAGAAGGTTTGCACTAGGAAGGATCATGCATGCCCAGCGGGGACTGGAGCAGCCCTCTGTCATCAAAGACATTACGGCTTCTGCAGAGAAACAGGAATAAATTATACCAAGTGACGTAAAGCTTCTAAATTGCCGGGCATTGGTCACTGTTAAATTTTGCCACCAAAGGAGTTTAGAAAGCTTTCAGTTTTCACAGCATTTTGGGTCTCAGAATTGCAGATAAGAAATTACAGACTTTAATATTTAGAGATACAACATCCTGGACTGAACTTTTCTCATTTTAGTTTTTAAAATTTCTGTTTGGCTGCACCACGCGGCATGTAGGATCTTAGTTCCCCGCCCGGGGATTGAACCCATGACCCCTGAGCGGAAGCGCAGAGTCCTCACCACTGGACCTCCAGGGAAGTCCTCTCATCTTATTTTTGATAGTCCCAGTAACCTCATGAGATAGAAATTTTACAGGTAGGGAAACTGAGGCTCAGAGACTGAAAGTAATTTGCCCAAGTGAGTGCCTGAGCTAGGACTTGACCCAGGTCTGCCTGGTTCCTGAGCCTGGGCTCTTCCTGCTGTGCCCCAGGTGACCCCGCGCCATTTGTCTGGGGTAATTATCAGCAGCGCCCCTTTGCTCTCAAGATAACTGGGTCTTTGGAATTTATATCATGTGGTCACGTCAACCGCGCCACACTGTGCCTTGGTGACTGGGCCTTCTCAGCAGTTGAGACCTGGCCTTCAGTTCCCATAGATGTCTTTGGAGTGTAAGACGACCCCTACCCTTTGCTCCGTTCAGCCAGCCCCTCACGGCTTATTCAGAGGGGGTGCTCGGGGTGGGTGGGGGGATGGATGGGGGGCGCGGATGCCTCTTCCATGAAGTCTTCCCCGAATTCCATGACCTCAGAGGGTCTCATGGTCCAGGCTGTACTGCTTACCTCTTAATTTCGTGGGATTATTTGTTCTCTCTATTTTTAAAAATTGTGATAAAATACACATAACATAAAATTTACCATTTTAACCATTTTTAAGTGTACGGGTCGGTGGCCTTCAGTACATTCATGTTGTTGTGCAGCCACTGTCCATCTCCAGAACTTTTTCGTTGTCCCAAACTGAACCTCTGTCCCCATGAAACACAAAGTCCCCATTCCCCCCGCAGCCCCGAGCACCCACCCCGCTACTTTCCTTCTCTATGGATTTGACTACTCTAGGGCCCTCATATCAGTGGAATCTCGCAGTATTTATCCTTATGTCACTTATGGCACTCAGCATAATGTCCTCAAGTTTCCTCCAGGGTGTGGCTTGTGTCAGGATTTCCTTCGTTTCTCAGCTGTTCCCTCTGGTTGGGTTTCATGTTGATGTTTGGAGACTGAGGGCGCCCCTGTGGTCTTTTGGGTCTCACACGATGTGACCGTGTGTTTGACTGCTCAGTCAGTGTTAACGGGCAGACTAGACATATTTTAGGGCTTGTAGCTGCCCCGGGCATCCGTGGCCTGGTCTCTTGTGGCATTAGTGATCTCAGCCACACCTACACTTTAGGTTTTGGTGTCGATTAATAATTGACTCGTTGCACTTAATTAAAAAGCAGATGTTGCGTACTGCGTCCCATAAGTTCAGCAGCTGCATCACCCTTCAACCAGAGGTGTGTGTGAGTGTGTGTGGATGTGAGAGTGAGTGAGGTAGGTGTGAGTGTGTGAGAAGGGTGGGGGACCACTTTGCAGTGACAGGCTAGAAAGGGAACGCGGATCACCCCTCTTCCCTGTTTTCCTGCCTTAAGAGAAGCATTGGCTCAGAGAAATTACGGGCAAACTGAATTCTGGGTTTGAGACCCTAACTGGGCATCTAAATGGAAAGAAGAAAGTCTTGAGTTTCTCTCTCCCACTTTTTAGGCAAAGGTGTGTTCCTTTCAAAGGAGGCAGGAAGGAAGGTGTTGAATTTGGGTCCGTGAGGCCGTTGCTGGTTTCGGACCAGGAGAGTCCTCGTTGTATCATGACTGATGCTGACCCGGCTCTCCCGTGGGGCAGGCACTGGCCTCTGCCTGCAGCAAACGTCAAGGATGGGATGTTCACCATCCTGCTCTAATGCTATGGAAATGGAGGCCCAGAGAGGTTGCTGAGGTGCACGTGGTCACACAGCTGATTCATGTAGAGGGGGGCTGGTCTTCTGGGGGGCTTTGCTTAGGACCCTCCCAGGCTTAGAGCCCAGGCCCCCCGTCTCATCCCTCTGTCTTCAGACAGCTGCCGGGTTCTGTCTCCCACCCTCTGAGGTCTACTCTTCTCTCCCACCCCGTTGGGCTCACCCAGCAGGGGGGCACCCGTCCCCACCCTGCAGGGGCCCAGTCTTGTGTGGTCTCGTGAGGGGGGGCTGGCATTTGCTCCGAGGTTGGCCTGGAGTCCTAGCTGGGCCTGGTGGTCCTGAAGCCACTGCGGCCCCACACGGTGCCAGAGCGGGTCCTGACACCCGCCTGACTCTGCTGCAGCTTCTCAGAGGCCCTCAGCCGCGGTCAACAGCGCGAACACTGCCCGTTCCGGAAGCTTCCCCTGCGTGAACGGGAAGTGCATCATGGGGGTGGGGGAGGGAAAGGGGGGTGGCAGCCGTCCAGGGTCTCCATCCGGGCACAGTTCTCTGCTTGTTACCTGAGCTCCTGTGAGCTGACAAACAATGGGAAGCATGAAAGTTTGAACAAGCAGAACAAACAAAACCCAGACGGGGGCACCGCATCCTGCAAGACCACTGCCTGAAGGTGCCCAGGGTCCCTGGAGACGGGCTGCAGTCGAGCTGTCGGAGGCTGTGCTTTTAGAGCCTTCATCCATCACCCCAGAGCGGCCAGAGCTGGCGGCGCGAGCTAGAAGTAGAGGGGCCTAGTCTGCGTGCGTGCGTGTGTGTGTGTGTGTGTGTGTGTGTGTGTGTGTGTTGGGTGGGCAGTTTCCTGAGGTGCTGGGAAGAAGCCCCATCTTCCTGGATCTGCTCCCAGCCTTCCCGGGAGCCCCCCCAGGCTGGGTGGTGCAGGAGGCCTCTGGCTGGCAGCCCTGGGCTCGCTGGGCGGGTGAGAGAGGAGGGGGAGGCGGACCAGGCCCCGGGGGAACAGGGCTGGTGGGTGGGATGGGTTTACAGTGGGCCCCAGTCTGTCGCCCCGAGGGCGGGGCGCGGCCCGGCCTCTTCGTTGAGAATCTGGGGTCCTCGAGAACTCTGTACAGCAGCAAGTGGGCCCAAGACAAGCAGAGGCCGGTTTCACTCCTTCAGCTGATAGACTGCAAACTCTGCCGTGCACACTTGCCTTTGAACCACTCGCACACTCGCCGAGTGTGGGCAGTGGAAGGTCACAGGCCACGAGCCTGGGACGAGAGCGTCGTGGTACCCACTCGAGGACCCGCCCGGCTGCCAGCACCCCACCCGCTGGGGCCGGTTCCTGGCCGGGCTCTGGGTGACATGAAAGGCCGCCCTCTGTGTGCGGAGCCCGTGGGTGGGCCGTGCCCCCGGCACAAAGCCTCCTGTGAGCGTTTGTATCGCGGTCTTAGCGACTGTCACGTCAGCATGTGACCTTTAAAACTTGCGGGAACAGGAGCCGCTTGTGGGGCATGTGCTGGGGAGGAGCGCCCGTCCCTGCTGCCCGCCGGCAGGAGGCGTTGGAGGGGAGCCCGACGGGCTCAGTCCCTCGGCATCTGCTTTTGCTGCGTCTTATTCTTCTTCTTCCCGCAGTTGTATTGCGCGCAGCTGTTGGGGGGTTCGGCACCTGTCCGACTCCGTGAGGACCCCAGATCCGCGCCCTGCTCCTCGTCACACTCTCTCACCCCCCGGGGCCTGTGTTTTGGCGGCCGCCCATCACACACATGCACCCCGGCCGCCCATCACACACATACACCCTGGCATTCTCTTGTTCTCAGTGGGGCTCGCTGAGCTTTATCCACTTGGGGAAGATCCCACGGAAGGGAAGACACTGGCGTCGTGGAGGGGAACCTGGCAGAGGAGGGTGGAGGGGGCCCCGTGGGGTCGCAGAGGGAGACGTTCTGAGGAGGAAAGGTCAGGGTGCCTTGCAGTCGCTCTAAGGCAGGTGGGAGGGATCCCTACGTCCAGGCCCCAGACACTCTTGGGGACGCCCTGCCTCCCTCGGTCCGGTTTTGGCTGCCCTGCCCTGCACGGCTTCTCACTCTCTCTTGGGATATTTCCAACTGGAATCAGGTAGTTGCAGAGATTCTCCTGGGTCACGCTCGACTCAGGGCCGTGGGCCCCGATGGTTTCAGCCCCCTGGTGTTCGAGCGCTCACAGCGGGGCCGGCCTGTCTGCCACCGAAGCCTGCCCACCACCCACTCTGCTGGCTCTGCCGTCTCTCTCCAGGACCCCCGGTTCTGGAGTCATAAACTATGGCCCACAGGCCAGAGCTGGCGGCCGACTATTTTGTAAATAGAGTTTTATTGGAAAGCATCCACGTCCCTTCATCTGCGTGCTCTCTGGCTGCCGTCTTGCTACACCGGCTGAGTTGAATGTGCCCCCAGTGTTTACCGTCTGGTCTTTCACAGAGCACGTCGGCTACCCCTGCTCTAATTCACCGCGATCCTCTTTCAGGGATGAGTGGACCATCGTTCCCACTGCTGTCCTGTCTCCTGTCTGGCTCCCCTCCCGTCCGTGCTCCACGCTCTGGTTGATTTAGCCAAGAGGCCGAGGGGCCACGCCCTCCGGCCTTTCTAAAGTAGGAATTGGGTGATGCTACTTCGCCATTCGCTTCACTGGCTCCTGGGGCTGGCTGGCTGGCTTCTCAGCCCCTTCTCTGGGTGTGTGGCCTCTCCACGTGCCTCCAGCTCTGCTCCTCCCGTGGTTCCATGGTGCCACATCCACTGCGCCTGTTCCCAAGGCGCCGGGTCTCCATCCAAAAAAAAAAAAAATTAGGGTAGTGAATGTTGGAGAAGAGGTTAAGGAGAAAAAATAAATCGGGAAGGAGGAATGAAATACACTGGGAGTGCTAACACTGAGACATGGTGGCCAGAGAAGGCCTCACTGAGAAGGTGATTTTTTTTTTTTTTTTGCGGTACACGGGCCTCTCACTGTTGTGGCCTCTCCCGTTGTGGAGCACAGGCTCCAGACGCGCAGGCCCCGCGGCCACGGCTCACGGGCCCCGCCGCTCCGCGGCATGTGGGATCTTCCCGGACCGGGGCACGAACCCGTGTCCCCTGCATCAGCAGGCGGACTCTCAACCACTGCGCCACCAGGGAAGCCCGAGAAGGTGATGTTTGAGTAAAGGTTTGAAGGAGGGGAGGGAGGGAGGGAGCCACGTAGAAATTTGGGGAAGAGCATTTTAGACAAAGGAAAGAGAAATGCAAAGGTGGGAGGGCAGGAGCACACCCATGTGGGCTGTTAGAAAAGGAGGCCAGGGTGGCTGGAGGGGAGAGAATGGGTGTGGGGGAAATGTGGGCTGGACAGGGCTCTGGGGGCCAGGGGAAGGGCCGTGGGAGCCCCTTGGAGTGCTGAGCAGAGGATGGCGTGACCTGACGCAGTTTCATAGAGTCGTCCCGGCTGTGATGTTACTCCCCACTAGACAGACAGCTCATAGGATCTTGTTGACCTTTATTCTCGGAGAGCCTCTGGCTTGTAGAAGACCTCAGTATGTTTTACAAATGAATGAGGAACGAATGAATGCATGAGTGAATGCTATCTCCCAACCACTGGCTCCTGGCTCCGGAGGGCTCTGGAAGTCTCCTCACTGCTGAAGGAAAGTTCTGGTAGCAGGTGCTGCCAGCGGCCCAGTCCCCCGGGGCTCTTAGCTGCCTGCTTGGGCGTCGCTATGGCAGCAACACACATCCAAACCAGTTTTCCTTGTTGCCACAGAAAGGGCTGCTTCATGGATCCGTGTCACCCAGAGGGAGGATTTCAGGGCGTATCTCACAGCCTTGGCCTGGGCCCTGCCCTGTGCAACGCTCTGCTCAGTGTCACTGATGGAGCCCCAGAGTTACTACCAGCTGCAGATGCAGGTGGGAGGGATGGATGATTTGTTGATCGACAGACTCAGGGTTTAAAACTGTCTTTGTAGGTTCAAGCCAAGAGGCCCGACCCATAGGAGAAGGTAAAAATAGGCAGACATGGAAGGTTCTACGGCAAAGCCAAAAAATCAACTGTAACAAATGGGATTGGGGATATGTAGCTTCAGGATGTGGTGAGCACTGTCTGAATTAAAAGTGTGAAGCAATTGGCAGAAATCCTAAAGCAAGCAGAGAAGCTGTTCT
This sequence comes from Aethalodelphis obliquidens, assembly GCF_003676395.1. Taxonomy (NCBI): domain Eukaryota; kingdom Metazoa; phylum Chordata; class Mammalia; order Artiodactyla; family Delphinidae; genus Aethalodelphis; species Aethalodelphis obliquidens. The sequence goes on along the minus strand of NW_020837978.1, from coordinate 4,740,316 downwards.
GGAAGTATATTAATAGATGCGTATTTTCTCAGAGTGGTTATATCCTCCTCTGACTGTGTAAGGCCACTCCTAGGACTTCAAGTCCCGCCATGGGTAGCACACTGGGAGGTGGTGTAGAGCAGTGGGTGCTGGGAGGAGAGGAGTCTGGCTGTGGGGACTTGGTGGCTCTCTTCAAAGATCGGAATTATTAAGGCAAGAGGGCTCAGGTTTGAGAGTTATTCGGAATGACCTTAAGGACCACTGGATGTCAGCTAAACAGATGAAAATGTTGTCCAGACATCAGATGGGTTGGCCCAGACCTCTTTTTATGAGGTGAATGGGGGTGGGAGTGGGGACAACCAATGGGCAGGAAAGCTTAAGCATCAGATAAGCACTTTTACTTGATAATTAAAAAACCCCTTTCACAGTGGGATTCCATGCATTTATGCTTCTCTATTACTGTGTGAGGTAGAATCTGCCAGTTCCTCCTTGATATCCATTTTTACTTCTCCCGTAACAGTGAGCCCCAACATTTTTAACATGCCTTTCCAGAACAAGGGCTACTTTCCCCAACCTTCCTTGGAACTAGGTATGGCCAGGGAGTGCAGTTGTGGATTGTGACCAATGGAGTAAAAGCGGAAGTATCACGTTTAGATTCTGGGAAGCAGTAGTAAAGAGAGGAGGGGTATACTCTTATTTCCCCTTCCTCCTTTATGTAGGCTGGAATGTGGATGTGGTGGCTGGAGCTCAGTAGCCATTTTGGGGCATGAGGTAGAAGCTCTGTATTGATAAGGAGCCTGCATTCCTGATGGCTGTGACCATTACTGCAACCCCATATTGTTACCTTTATTCTTATTTATTTATTTTTGGCTGCATTGGGTCTTAGTTGAGGCACGTGGGATTGTCGTTGTGGCATGTGGGATCTTTAGTTGCGGCATGTGGGATCTTTTAGTTGCGGCATGTGGACTTCTTCGTTGCAGCATGTGGACTCTTAGTTGTGGCATGTGGGCTTCTTAGTTGCAGCATGAGAGCTCTTAGTTTCGGCATGCATGCGGGACCTGACCAGGGATCGAACCTGAGCCCCCTGCATTGGGAGCACAGAGTCTTACCCACTGGACCACCAGGGAAGTCCACCTTTATTCTTTATTTACGTAAAGGAAACACGAAGGAACAGCCCTGAAATGAATGACGTGGACTCCCCAGTTGGATTGCCTGGCTTCAAATTCCAGCTCCACTAGTTGCTAACTATGTGCCCTTAAGTTTCTTAACCTCTCTGTGCCTCAGTTTCTGAATTTATAAACTGGGAATAATAATAGTAACAACTGTGCGGTTTTTGTTTCTGAAGGGGTTTAACTGAGAGGACGCACCTGAAAGCATAGGAGGTTGACGCACGGTAAATGTTTGACACGCGCTGCCCATTGTCGTCGGTAGACAGTCTACACATTTTTTGCTCCTACTTTGCATCTCCATACACTGCGGCAAGTACAGAGCTGTGCTAGGTGTGCTTTCCCTTATCTACTTGCTCATTTGATAACTTCCAGTAATGCTCCAGAAAGACAAAAAGAAACAATATAAGCACAGTCAAAATGCAATTTATGCATGCATATTCAAGATTTTTTCTTAAGACAATCTCCCTTAAGGTTTGGATTGAGGAATTAATCGTTTCTAGAAGAGTGGGTCGTTGGAATTTGCTGTGTGTTCTGAGTCCCTTCACTGCTCTGGTTATTAATGTTTAGACTGTATATACATATAAATTTCATAATGATGAGCAGGAATTTGTACCTAGAGAAAGAGTACACTTCTCTGGTAGGCGTTGGCTTCCCGGGTTTCTTAAGAAACCGCAGTCTGAACATCATCCGTTCATTTATTTATTCATGGGAATTTAAAGGCAAATGAGGGATGCATGCCCTAAGATGCTCTCAGCTTTGTGGAGAAGGCAGCTATGCTTCCTGCAGCTCTCTGGACATGCCTCTTCTTATGTCTGTCTCCCTGGGCTGTGGGTGTCAGAAGGTGAGTAAGAATTTGCCAGGAAGAAAAGGTGGGGCAGCACTTCTGGGAATTTATCCCCCAGAGGCGTCTGCACATGTATGGGAGGATGTGCGAACACGGTTATTCACGGCAGCATCGTTTGTAATAGCGGAAGTCTGGAACCCATATGTCCATCTATAGAGGGCTGGGTAATCTACTGACATCCCCGCAGTAAAATAGTATACAGCTGGAAAAAGAAAGGGTTGTCATCAGTGCTCTGATAGAACAAGGCTTCCAGAATATACTGTTAAGCAAAAAAAAAAAAAAAAAAGCAAAAAGCAGTGAGCATATATAGTGGGTTACATTTTGTGTAAGGAAAGTTGGGGGCATATACATCCATATTTCCTTGTATTTGCAGAAAGACTGGCAACATAAACAAGGAACTAATAGAAATGACACCCCCCCCACCCCCCAACCAGTAGGAAGGCAGAGGACCAGGCCAGGGTGGGAGCCACTCTTCCTAATCATTCTTTATTATTTTGATTTTTGAACCATGTAAATATGTTATCTCCGCCAGTAGGTAAGATGAAATGTAATAAGAAAAGGGAAGAACGTTCTGGGCAGAGAGAACAGCATGTGCAGGGGCCTGGAGGCATGAAGCTGCAAAAACAAGACAACAAAGTCCCCCTAACTTGCATCTGGTGTCCCTCCGGCCGGGCTTCCAGAACTGTTGGCATGTCTCTGTTTGTGATTTCTGGACACCTACTGGAATCTAAGTTCCTTAAAAGTAGGGGACTTTATCAGTCTTGTTCACCACCACACACAAATTAACACTGGTTGCCTGATATTGTGAACTGACTGTCTGAGATCTTGCACTCTCTCACATGGGTCCCAGCATCTTCTGAAGGAAAACCTACTTCTCTTTCCATATCTTGTTCTGCTTCTCAGCAGGGGACCTATGTGCTTCCTTTTCCTGGACCAGGAGTCATTCCATCTCTCTTCAAGAAAACAAAAAGCTATGGCTGACTGGTCACTGGTGGTTTTAAGCAGAAAACCACCGCTTTGAATAAAGTTGCACGTGAATGTAAATCTGTATGCATGCACATGTAAGAATGTATATAAACTTATTCTTACACATATGCACAGGGAACTACGCGAAATACACAATAGATACAGCCCATTTCACCTGTTAAATAGAAACTACTTGAGTGGTTTTTCTGGAATAGTGGTTTTCAAGAATTTTAACTTGTACACCTCCTGAAGGAATTTTGCAAAAACCATCCACAACATTTACAACTCAACATCTAAAATTTTTTTTATCGTAAGTTTAAATAGTTGTCAAGGATGTAAGTTTTGGCGTATTGTAAAAGGTTGGCTCTTTAAAGTAAAACTATTACAAGACTTTAAGATATAGGCCAAATGGGGCTTCCCTGGTGGCGCAGTGGTTGAGAGTCTGCCTGCCGATGCAGGGGACACGGGTTCGTGCCCCGGTCCGGGAAGATCCCACATGCTGCGGAGCGGCTGGGCCCGTGAGCCATGGCCGCTGAGCCTGCGCGTCCGGAGCCTGTGCTCTGAAATGGGAGAGGCCACAACAGTGAGAGGCCCGCGTACCGCAAAAAAAAAAAAAAGAAAAAAAAAATATAGGCCAAATGGAATTTAAGTGCTGTAACGATTTGATAATTGTCACATTTTACACTATGTTAACACTTCTTGTTAACATTCAGACATTTTTCATCTTCCTTTTTTCACCTTGCAGTCCTATTTCTATTCTGCTGCACACATTTTTATCCTAATGTAATACATTTTTATGCTTGAAAGTCTTTTATTGGTCTCATAATTATCTCAATCAAATCTATGTATGTAAATTGCACCTGTATTTTATTTCCCGTGACAAGTTGCTAAATGGTAAAAAAAAAAAAAAAAAGTGTTTTATTTTCTTTGTGGATTGAATTAGCACCAAAATAGATAGAGAATTTGTCAAAATAAGGTGTATCAGCTTTCTCTTGCCTCAAGAATACTTCATTACAAGCTATCACAGCCCCCCAGTGAGCATTCTTTTAGCTCAGGAGTCTGTGGGTCGACTGAATGGTTCTTCAGGTCTAGAAGGGCTGGCTGATCTGTCTGGGCTGGTGCACAAACCAGCAGCCAGCTGGTCAGCTGGGATGTCTGGTGTCTGCTGCCTGTGCTTTCTCAGTCTCCAGTGGGCTAGCCTGGGCTTCTTCATGGGGCAGTCGGGCAGGGTTCCAAGAGTGTGGGTGTGACCAAACAAAGCTTCTTGTGTCCAACTTCAGAACTGACTCATTCTCACTTCTGCCACATTCCACTGGCCAGAGCAAGTTCTAAGGCCAGTCCAGGCTCAGGGATGGGGAAAGAGACAGACTCACACAGTCACATCACAAGGGCAATATTTTGATAGATTTATACTAAGTTTTTCATTTTGGAGTACTAATATAAATGGTGTTGTGTTTTTAATGTCAAATTCCACTTGTTTATTGCTGATATATGGAAAAGGAATTGGCTTTTATATATTAACTTTTTATCCTACAGCCTTGTTATAATCACTTATTAGTTCCAGGAGGTTTTTTCTTTTGTCAGTTCTGTCAGATTGTCTACATAGATGACCATGTTATCTGGGAACAAACACAGTTTTATGGCTTCTTTCCGAATCTGGATACCTTTTATTTCCTTTTCTTATCTTATTGCATTAGCTAGAACTTTCAGTACAGTGTTGAAGAGGAGTGGTGAGAGGGACATCCTTGCCTTGTTCCTGATCCTAGTGGGAAAGCTGCTAGTTTCTCATCATTAATTATGATGTTAGCTCTAGGCTTTCTGTAGATATTCTTTATCAAGTTGAGGATGTTCCCTTCTACTCTCAGTTTACTGAGTTTTTCTTATTATGAATGGGTGTTGGATTTTATCAAATGATTTTCTGTATCTATTGATGTGATTGTGTGATTTTTTTTCTTTTTTAGTCTGTTGATGATTGCATTAAGTGATTTTTGGATGTTGAACCAACCTTGCATCCTTGGGATGAATCCCATTTGGTTGGGTGTATAATTCTTTTTATGCATTGTTAGATTCAATTTGCTAATATTTTGTTGAGGATTTTTGTATCTACATTTATATGAGATATTGGTCTGTAGTTTGCTTGTAACGCCTTTTCTGGTTTTGGTATTAGGGTAATGCTGACCTATTAGAATGAGTTAGAAAATATTTCCTCTCCTGGAATAAGATTTTAATGATAAAATTGATAAAAATAGGTTTTAAGCTATGTTATTAAACAGCACACCAAATCTGAAAGAAATCACAGGAAACTTCCATCCCAGGGCTTTAGCTAAGGTGTCTTGAAAATTTTAGAAATTGTTTAAAACATTCCTGTTACAGTTAAAATGACCAGCATATGGCTAAAATTATAAAACTCCAATAGCTACATGGTTTAGCTATTAGAATGTGCTTTTCTTCTCAGCTAATGACACCTCCTAGGGATGAATTTTAGGAATAGCGGCAAAGAATTTCTTATATTTAAAAATGTGAGGAAGAAGAGTATTTTTTAGCACTAAAAATTCTTACAGATGTTCTCCTTGATTTGCGCCTATAGGACTAACCTAAGAATGGTGAATTTTCTCTTTCTCCCTCCCCCCACTTCCTCCTTCTCCCTTTCTTTGACAGAGGTGAGAGAGTGGAAGAGGTGACTTTGTTGATGAAAAGTTGTTTTTATTCTAGTTCCCCACCCCTGACCATCTAACTGAATTCAGACATCCCAACACAGGCCAAATACCTGGTTTGACTAACAGGCTTTCCCTTAACAAGCAAATAAGCAAAGGTGCAAACCAGGGAAAACCCAAAAGCCCTATGAGTCAACAGGGCCATTATTATTCATCAAAGGAGGCTCTCCTTTGGTTGGCTGCCCTGGAGTTTTCCCGTCACAGGATAATGAGCCACGGGAAGACGCATGAGGGCTGAGGGCTAAGCCTTTCTTTTATAAAATGGGAGAAAGGCTTTTGCAAACTCCAGCACCTTCTCACTGCCACCACTTAAGGAGAGTGCACATGTGGAGAACGAAAATCTAGAACATGATTCTCTTAAGACTATCCAAGAGGTACCCCCTGGAAGGTTTTCACATTTCCCAAAGCTAGGGGGTGCCTAGTAAGTTAGGGGATCTTCCAGTTGTCGTAGTAAACAGGGCCTGTGCAGACATTACTTATAAAGAGAGAACCTCCCCCATCATGTACAGGAGAACTGGGGACAACTCCCGGCAACTCTGAGGACGTTCTTTGGGGTTTTGTTCTGAGACGCCACAGAAATTGCTTTTCTAAGTAGACCATAAGCGTTCTGAGGGCAGATGTGTATCCTTTCTTACTATTCCCCCAGAGGGCCCAGATAAGTTGGGCAGACGGTAAACCTGCACAAACACACAGCAGATGGACTTTTTTATTTCTCGGAAGGGAAGGACTCAAAGAGACCTCTAGAATTCTTCAGCTCCTTTCTCGTGCATCTGGTGAAATGAAATTCAAAGTCTCAAAGACAACTGAGAATTTGTCTGAGTTTTAAAAAGCAAGAGAAAGATTCCAGTAATGTCACTTGTTGACCCATTCTCGGGTCTAACGGCCTAGAGTTCAAGAGATGTTTCCCTACGTGTAACATGAGTGCCCGTTTGCTTTCCTTCATGGACCGGGAATAGCTGGTCCCATCATCAGCGACCTTAATCTTCACAGATTGAAAATTTGGTCTCCTCCACCCTCCCTTCCTCGGGCTGGAGAGTCTGGACGCCTTTTCTGTCTTGGAGGTGTAGCATGTTTTCGCAAGGTGTTCTCATTTCCCTTCTCTTATTTTGAGCTGGCGAGAATTTTAAGTTTAAAAGGAAGAAGAATGTGCAAGTTACCTTTCTAACTTTTAAAAACCTGTGGTAGTCGTCGGAAGTGTTGTGCATTTGGTTTCCTGATCTTGCCTCCGTCTCAAGAGTTTACCCTGATAGCAGTTCTTCCTTAGTCACTGATCCACCTGCTGATAGCTGGGCCCCAGGCTGTCCACATAAAGACCACACTCCCCGACCTCCCTTGCAGCTGATTGTGGCCAAAAAGACAGCAGTGTTGCCTGGAAGCTTATGGAAAGTTCCATCAAAGATGACACTGCACATGCTTCCCCCCACCCCGGTACGCGGGCCTCTCACTGCCGCGGCCTGTCCCGTTGCGGAGCACAGGCTCTGAACATGCAGGCTCAGTGGCCATGGCTCACGGGCCCAGCCGCTCCGTGGCATGTGGGATCCTCCCAGACCGGGGCAGGAACCTGCATCCCCTGCATCGGCAGGCGGACTCTCAAGCACTGCGCCACCAGGGAAGCCCTGCGCATGCTTTTTATCTCTGCTTCTTCTGCTTACTGTTCTTTCCGTTATCCATTGCTGTGAACCAATCCACTCGGAAAATTAGCGACTAAAACCACTACAGTTTATTATTTTTTATGATTCTGTGGGCTGGCAATCTGGGAGGTTTCTCATGCTGGTCTCCGCTGGCATCCCAGCTGGGCCGTGGGATCTGAGATGGCCTCGTGGTCGTATCTGGCCACTGAGGTTCCTTGGTTCTTCTCTGTGAGGTGTCTTGCTCTCCCAGAGGCTGGATGGACTTTATCACAACATGGGTATCAAGGTTTCCAGAGGGAGACAGAGGAAGCTTCAAGATCCCTTAAGGGCTGGGCTCTGGAATGCACACGTCACTTCCGCCAAATTGTATTGGTCAACCTGGATTCAGGGGTGGAGAAATAGAACCCACGTCTTGATAGAAGAAGAGGCAGTGACCTTGATATTGCAAAAGTGTGCAGACACAGGAGGCCCGATTCACTGGGGCCCATTATTAAGAACCATCTATCATGTTTGTTGTCTGGAATGTGGTTGTGATGTCTAGAATCCAAGCAGTTATCCTGGACAAGCTATGGAGACCACTTGCTGGGAACGTTGGAGGGGCGAGATGGAAAGAGCCTGAGCCCCCGCACGCTCTCTGAGTTGTAGACCATCTACCTCCATTGTGGTTTAATAGGAGAGAGCTCTAAACTCCTGTTTGTTTGAGCCACTGTCATTTTGAACTTTCCGTTCCTTGCAGCCAAATCTTTACATTCTCTCCGTGCTCAACCTCTTCGAAATTTCCAGCCCTACTTACCGGTTTAAATTACACTACTTAGGGTTTTCTGTACTTTCAGGGTCACAGAGGAAGAGGGAAACTAACCCTGTAAAGATGCCATCATGACGTTTTGATATAATTTCCTATTCCACCTGGCAAGCCTGGGGAGAATAGATGAGGCAGAAAAGGGTTAGGAATGGTCATGCACCTGAAACATTGCCTGCTTCCAAGTCGATCAGCGTAATCTCAGTGACTAGCTCGGGGAGAGCCCAGGAACCACAGTGGCAGGTCCAGGAACGTCCCAGGCAAACTGAAAAAGCCAAACTTGCCCATGCATAGACTTGTGGATCAGTGGTTCATTTGGATGTGGTCAGAAGCAGGCCTGCTCCTTGAAATAATGATAAGCTGTGTATCTCAGATTCCATCTGGAAACCGTTCTTAGATTTCCATTATGAAGAGATGATTTTGAGTTGGGTGTCTCTCAGCTCATCTGTTTTGCATGTGCACCAGGGTGGTTCTAGAGATGAACAACAGCTTTCTCCTCCCCATTTTTCCTTCAAGTTTTATGGTTTGGTTTGGGCTTTATTTATAGCACGTCACATGTAGAAATACAGCAGGGCACTGCCCAGAGGACAAGTGGCGTCCTATCCTCTTACATATTCCCCACTCATAATTACTTTAGGCTGTTGTAAGTTTGCATTTCTTTTCTATAATGATACAGTAGACACAAAGAACTGGAAACAGAAATGTTCCCCCCACCCTCTTGAGTTGCCCTGCTCCACCCCCCATACCCAGGAGGGTGTACATCAGTCCTGGGTTCATTAACCCACCCGTGGAAAACAGATTAATCTGGAGGCTTCAGCCACTCTTAGAGGCCAAGGGACCTTGAACCCTTATCTCCTCCCTCTCTCTCCTCCAAACAGAATAGTACACAAACAAGTCTGGACAGACAGAGGCATCTATCCACTCCCAAAGCGGCTCCACAGACAGGGCTGGTTCTGTGACCTTGCTTTCTTATCCATCTCTGAGTTTAGAGCCTCACTGCCAGGGACTGTCCAGCGTTTCTAGACCTCCAGCCGTGTGTGGTCTTCTGGTCACTCAGACCCCATCACAGGTGCTTGCACTGCCTTTAGCTCTCTGTGAAGGACGAGCTGGCGAGGCCACATATGGGAAAACCTGGACGTATGACAGAAATGCAGCCTAGTTAAAACAGAAAATATGCATAGACATATATGTATATTTGTTTCCAGAGGACTTGGCTTAGAAGAAAGATTTGCAGTATTGGGGCATAAATTTGCATATATGTGGCACAAATTTACATATTATGTTCATAAGTCTCTACTTCCAAATAAAGTAGAGAACACCTTATTTATTCTACTATAATTTATATTCCCCCCTTAGACCCATGTTGTATTACATCAGCTGTATTACAAACTAGTTCCCCTAGTTTGTCCTCTGTTTCCCAGAATTTGTTCTAATTTTGAAGAAATTCTTCCTAACTGTCGCCATTGTTGTGAAACCAGCCCTGAGAGACGTCAAGAGGCCTTTGTGAACTAATAGCTATTTGTTAGGTATTGTCTGAGGAGAAGACACCGGGTTCCCTAGAGACACCACCCAAAGCTCCTCCAAAAGTATTAGTTAGGAAATTGGGCCTTTAATTGTATTTATATAAATTATAACATTATGTTTATATCTATATAAAAAAGGATCTATAATTAAAAATTATAGGTGTAAAGAAAATAATTTTACCAAAAGTACTAGAAACCGTATCACAGTTATTCTCAAATGTAAAGAGAAAATATTCTCTTTACATTTGAGAATATTAGTCATGGTTCAAGGACAAGGTTATCAAACCTGCCAACATAATTATGTGTGAACTTGGGCAAGTTCTGTCGCTTCCCTTGAGCCTCAGTTTCTCCCTCTGGAAAGTGTGGATGGTGACAGGGATCTCAGTGTTTCCCAGACCTCGGGCACTGAGGCTCACCTTATGCTCGTATCACCTACACTATCATTTACTTCATAGTTTTCTGGAATTTAATAATTTTTAAACTTAAACTGGCATTATCTATCTTACCCTACTCCTAAGTAAAAATACCTATGAAATGACAGATTTGATGTACTCTTTTTTTTTCACCTTAAAATAAATACAGACTCTCAAATAATTTTAAAGATGCCCATCTGTATTCACTTGAAATTTTCTCAGGTACCATTGCACCTTGAGAACTGTGGCCAGAAAACTAAATAGTACCACAAAGAGCTTGGAATAAGACCGGTCACAGTTGTCCACAGTGGCTGTGTTTGTGTAGCTGTAGCGTGCACGTCAGGAGTGAGAGGAATTTTTGGTGGCCATATTTTCAGGTAACCTTCTAAAATACCTCCCTGAATCTCAATTTCTCCATGTGTAAAAAAAGGGAATGCTACCTATTATGCAAGATTATTGTGGAAATTCAAGGAAATAATGAATAAGAAACTGGGAACATGAGATTGATAGATGAAATAGCTACTCAGATAAATGGCAGCTCACTCCTCTTCCCCTTCCTCGCTTCTGCCCACACACGCCCGCCTACCAGGCTCCTTTCATGTGTGATCTCTCCTCCGCTCCCCGAGCAAAACAGATCCCAACCTTGTAAAGGTCTCAGGCGTGTAACAATTGGGATGGATGAGCAAAGATCTAATTATTAAAGCTAAAGACTGTAGGCTTGTTTGGGGGAGTTGGTCCAGAGGAGGGTCTAGGAGCAGGGCGTGGAGACATGTGACAGCAGGGCAGAGAGGGGGCCTCTGTTAAGCCCGAGACCTGCCTGAGTGCCTTCTACCTCCTTCTGATGTTAAAGTTCAAAGTTCAGGGCTTCCCTGGTGGCGCAGTGCTTGAGAGTCCGCCTGCCGATGCAGGGGACACGGGTTCGTGCTCCGGTCCGGGAGGATCCCACGTGCCGCGGAGCGGCTGGGCCCGTGAGCCATGGCCGCTGGGCCTGAGCGTCCGGAGCCTGTGCTCCGCAACGGGAGAGGCCACAACAGTGAGATGCCCGTGTACCGCAAAAAAAAAAAAAAAAAAAAGTTCACTATCACATATCCCTTCCTATGGGGCTCTGGTTATTGACAGGTGTGTGTGTGTGAGAGAGACAGAGACAGAGAGACAGAGACAGAAAAAGAGGTCAGGCTGACCCCTCAGGGGACATTTGGCAATGTCTGGAGACATTTTTGATTGTCACAACCAGGGACAGGTTGCTACTAGCATCTAATGGGTAGAGACCAGGGACGTTGCCAGACATCCTTCGAGGCACAGGACGGCCCTTCCAGCAAAGAAGTGTCCAGCCCCAAACATCGAACCCTGCTTTAGGGTTATTGTCATTTCTTCTGGGGAAAGAGAAGACACCATGCCCATCCCCCCACTCACCAAATGAGGTGTTTCCTGGTGGTTTCAAAACTCCTTTAACAAAATACAATTTTTTTCGTACCATAAATAGAGCTCAAAAGGCTATTCATGATTTCCATAGTGTGGGCCTCTGCGTGCATGTGTTATGGTCAAAGCGAGCTAGAAGGTTGGGAGGAGTACAATTAAGGATGACATAGAATAGGATACTAAGAAGACATTTAACAAGAGTTAATATTTATCGAGTCCTTCCTGAGTGTCAGACCCTGGGCTGAACGCTTCACATTTCACATGTGTCCCTAATGGCAGCTACCTGGTGGCCCCAGCTGGTTGTCCCCACAGGTCACACTCTGACATTTACGTCCCAGTTAACGTTGCTTTGGCTCCCCCCTCAGCGGGAATCCCTGTGTGTCCCTGGATGACGGCTCTGCCATTTGCTAAGGATGCTGGGGACAGGCCCGGGCAGATTAATTTAGATATAATTCGCATACCACACAATTCGGTCATTTAAAGTGTACAGTTCAATGGTTTTCAGTGTATTCACCCAGCTGCACAGCCATCACCATGATTAACTTTAGAACATTCCCATCCCCCTAGAAAGAAACCCCGTCCCTATTAGCAATCACTCCCATTCCCGCCAACGCCGCCCCCAGCAGCCACCGTTTACTTTCTGTTTCTATAGAGTCGCCTGTTCTGGCCATTTCCTACAGATGGAATCGTACAACATGTGACCGGTTTCTTTCATTTAACAATGTTTCCAAGGTTCACACATGTTGTACTAAGTATCACTACTTCATTCCTTTTTCTTTTTTCTGTTTTGCCAACTAGTCTGTTATATGAATACAGCATATTTTATTTATCCATTCATCAGTGGATGAACATTGATTGTTTCCATTTTTTGGCCATTATGAATGGAGCTTCTATGAATATTGGCATGCACGTTTTTGTGTGGACGTGCGTTTTCGTTTATCTCGGGTGTACCTGGTAGTGGCATTGTTGAACCCTACGTGGTTTGAGGGGCGGCCAGACTAATTTCTGAAGCATCTGCACCACTTTACTTTCCCACCAGCAGCGCACAAGGGTTGCCGTTTCTCCGCATCCTGGCCAACACTTGTCATGATGGCCTTTTGTAATAGTCACCCTAGTACTTCTGGTTACTTCTTGCTCCATTAAAAAAAATCTGCCCAGTTGATAATCTCACAGCTAAGCCTCCCGTGTCTGTTTTCTTCTTTCTACTTTACATCAACCCCACAGTTGGTTGTCGGGCACATCACTGCGGAATGATCGAGTGAACGACCTCAAACTTTACTGTCCTCCCTGCTTTCAGAGTTGGACAGCGGAGGTCAGTGAAGATTTCTCCCAACTTGGCGTCTATCTTGCTGCCTCTTTCAGTGCTTGTGATCTTCTCCATAACCTTTTCTGCAGTGGAAGCTCCGCGAGGGCCTTAGAATGAAGAGTGAGTGAGTGGACCGGGCTTCCGTTCATCCTATGTTGTGTTTGGATGGTTGGCGGGACTATGAAAGCCTGTACTCCTAAGAGCTGATTTTAGAGAGGTGGTAGTGCTGTCCAGATTGGAATGAATTTGGATTGTTTTTAGTGATTGAGGCGGCAGATAATCTAGGCTGAGTTCAAAGTACAAGGTAGTGAGTGTGAGTCAGAACCAAGGGAGGAAAGTGTTCAGTGGGGCAACACCCAGCTCATCTGTTAGGACGGGATCTGGATGTCATTACATGAAAGGGAGGGAGAGAGGAAGGAAGAAAGGGAGGGAGGGAGAAAGGAAGGAGGGAGGGAGGGAGGGAAGGAGGGAGGGAGGGAAGGAGGGAGGGAGGAAAGGAGGGAGGGATGGAGGGAGGGAGGGAGGAAGGAGGGAGGGAGGAAGGGAGGGAGGAAGGAAGGAAGGGAGGGAAGAAGGAGGGAGGGAGGGAGGAAGGAGGGAGGGATGGAGGGAGGAAGGAAGGGAGGAAGGAAGAAGGGGGGAGGGAGGAGGGAGGGAGGAAGGAAGGAGGGAGGGAGGAGGGAGGG
>NW_020837978.1:4714472-4726767 GCF_003676395.1 Aethalodelphis obliquidens | reverse complement strand
GGATGGAGGGAGGGAGGAAGGGAGGGAGGGATGGAGGGAGGGAGGGAGGGAGGGAGGAAGGAGGGAGGGATGGAGGGAGGAGGAAGGGAGGGAGGGAGGAGGGAGGGATGGAGGGAGGGAGGAAGGGATGGAGGGAGGAAGGAAGGGAGGGAGGGAGGAGGAAGGAGGGAGGGGGGAGGGAAGGAAGGAAGGAAGGAGGGAGGGATGGAGAGAGGAAGGAAGGAAGGGAGGGAGGGAGAGGGGAAGGAAGGAAGGAGGAAGGGAGGGAGGGAGGCAGGGAAGGAGAATCCTGAGAATCCTGAGAAGCCCTCATCAGCACAGCACCGCCCAGAGAATCAATACTTCAGCTGATGATTTAAACGGCAGGTCCTTAAGCTGGGGAAATATTCCTGGACGTTGGGAGGTGCGAGCTGAGGCAAAGCTGGCAGGGAGGGGAGCCGGTCCATCCTCAGGAGCCCTGCTCAGACCCGTGGCCTCAGAGGTTCCTTGCAGGACAAGCGGAAGCCCCAGCTGCAGGCGACGTTGATGGAGACAGAGGCCAGCACTGAGCAGGGCCGGCCCCTCCTCTCAGTTCAGGCGGGCGCCCTAAAGGAGCCCACGGACTCCAGCTGTGGGTGTGAGTGTCGGGCGGGGGCTGGGAAGGAGTCCCTCCCCACCGCTTCTCGCCCCATCCTGTCCCGCTGGAAGGAATGGGGCTGGTTTGGCGCCTGGTGCCGTATGGCTTCCGTCTGAACATAACTGAGCAACTCGGCTTTGGGCGGTGTGCTGCTCAGGGGCACATTCACTTTTCAAAGTCAAAGCAGGAATTTACAGTGCTGCCTTTCAGGGCCCTCCTTCGGCACCAAGGTTATCTGGGAATTTCTGCCAAATTAAACCCGTATGCCTTCTTTAGCATGTAAAAAAAAGGCCCTTATTTTCAGATTTCAAAAAAATTACATGTTACCCGTGGCAGGCTTTAATCTTTAAGTGATATTTTTAGAAGGGATGATTTAAGGGGCATGAAAGGGTAAATTAGAAATTCATTCATTCATTGTATTGAGCGCCTATTAGGTGGGGTATACAGAGAGATATAAAGCCCGCGGTCTGCCTTCAAGGAAGAAAACCCTGAAAGAGCAGACAAATAACAGGACAGCTCAGAGCTCCTCCAGCTCTGATTAGACCTGCTCTGTCCAGTATGGCAGCCACTGGCCACATGTGGTTCCCAAGTACCTGACGTGTGCCAAGTCCAAGGTCAGATGTGCTGCCATTGTAACAGACATACCGGGGGCCTGGAGATTCAGCATGGGAAAAGAATGCAAGATGTCTCATTAATAATTTGAGGTATCGAGTATATGTTCAAATGGTAGTATTTTGTTTACATTGGGCTGAATATATTCCTAAAATGAATTTCATCTGTTTCTTTTTCTTTTCTTTGAACGTGGTCCCTAGAGACTTTCAGACCACACACCGACCTGTGTTATATTTCTGTTGGACAGGGCTGGGTTAGCACCGCAGAGCGCTTGTGCAAGGTGTGATTAGCAGAAGCGCACGGGGTTATGTTTATGGGTGTCTGGAGGATTGCTAAGCTGAGAGGTAGGGCAGCCGAGGGGGAAAAATAAGTTCTCTCCCCATTCTCATTTCGGAGTCGTGAGTCCAGGCACCAGATTATTTAACCGCATTAGATGATCTTCGGGGTCTGATTTGAAATCTGTAGAAATGAGCATGTCAGCACCGGGGATGCGAATGCAGGCTAAGCTTTTACCCCTGTAAAGCCACATTCAAGGGACTCTCCCCCTGGAAAAGAAAGAGTTTGGGTTAACATCTCCTCCAGTGCTGACTTCCTTTCATGAAGGATTTAAGCCAGATTGTTGCTTTCCCTTGAGTGGCACTGGTTATAAAAGTATTTTCATTTTCATTTCATTCCATAAAATAATTTCATTTTCAGTGTGCATACAGCCCCAGCGAGGAGAATTCTGTTCACCGTTTTTTCCTGCTGATCATACCAGGTCATCCCACACTGCGCAGTCTCATCTCAGCATCTCCTGTGTGGCGCGCGCAGTTGTGTAGTGCTCTGAGTGAACCATCTTAGCTGCTTGTCTGTTACACTCCATCAATAAAAAAGACAAAGGGTTTAGACAAATTAGTGTATATTTTGAGGACACCACTGAGAGCCTGGGGTGCGAACATACTAGAAATAAAAGAGAAATTTTTTAATCTTGGGGATTTTTAATCTTAATATAAACATGTAAATAAATGCAAAGCCGAGAGGGAAGTGTCTGTCAACTTTCTTGTTTTCTTTCGTCACAGCTATTTTTAATCTTGCTTGGTTCAGAATTTGTGGCATTCCCGACATTATTCTGTTGGAACCGGTTACAGCTGCATATATACTCTTCCCTTTGTGGTGAAACATTGGGAAGCCTGGGTGTATTTTGTATTTCTTGACCTTTCCTCTAGTTGTCAGCTCCTAACAGCTTATAGTCAGCCTATGAACATTATTCCCTTGAGATTTCTTTTAATGTTTGGGCACTGGAGTCAGTCGAGTGCAAAGCTCACTCGTAACCTGTGAGACCTTGGGCGAGTTACCCACTCTCTCTAAGCCTCATCTGTTAAACAGGCAGAATAACAGCGCTGGGTGAGGATTAAAAGAGATTATTCACATGCCGCCCTCAGCCCAGAGCCTGGCACTCAGGAAGTCGTGGCTATATTTATTATCTTCCCCCTGCCAACCTCATCCTGGCTTCCCACAGAGCAGAGCGCCTCAGAGGGGGACCTGGGAAGCCTCCTGCGTCCCTGGGACCCTGTGACAAATGGCAGCCCCGAGCCCCACCTTGGACCATCGAGTGTGATCTGCACCCCGACACTCAGCTGCCCCGTCCCTACGCTGCCTCCTTCCTGGGTGCGTGCCCACTGCAGGTGTGGGAGAGAGCTGAGGGGGTCTCTGGGAGAGGGCTGCTGGAGAGAGGACACTGAGGTGTCCTCTCAGAAACATACATATATGTTTTCAGATTCTTTTCCCATATAGGTTATTAGAATTTTGGGGGGGCAACGCTGTGTGGCATGTGGAGTCTTAGTTCCCCAACGAGGGATCGAACCTGTGCCCCTTGCAGTAGCAGCGCGGAGTCCTAACCACTGGACCACCAGGGAATTCCCACAAAATATTGAGTATAGTTTCCTGTGCTAGGTAGTAGGTCCTTGTTGTTTATCTATCTTAGTAGCATTTACCATTGCCTAAAATGATACACTATTACTATTACACTACATACCCATTTTTCACTTGTTTCTATCCATCTCTCCATTCACTTGTTTCTCTAGGATTTGGAAGTTCCTTGGAGGCAGAAACTTAATTGACCTGTTTGCTGTTCTGTCTCCAGTGCCTAGACTGTGGCTGGCACCCAGGAAGAGCGGGGTATTTGTTGAATGAATGAATTGATGGACAAATGATTGGATTTGGAGTTTGTAGACTCTCTTACTAGATTCTGGTCCTGGTGTCAATTCTTTTCTCTCCTGGTCCCTTGGAAGACGTAGAGGCTTTTGAAATGTTCAGCAGGCTTTGGGATTCTCAGTCCTGCAGGTTTGTTAGGGTGTCATTGATTGAACCCTGGTGATACTTGCTGGCCTTCATAGAGATCCTGCAGGATGTCAAGAAATAGTATTGCGTCATTACAAATAGCTTTAAGTGAAGTTCACTATTGAACATTAGCCTGGGAATAATAAACATTCACTGGTAATTTTCTTACAGTACAAATACTACTTTAAGGGATTGCGAAATATTCTGTAGAGTCCAGGCAGTAATACATCATGGGTTTGTCTTACATTATTGGTCAGAAAGCACCAGGTCGGGACAGGTGAATTTTTTAGGATAATAATACATCAACCTTCTTAATCCTAAAATTAAAACACAAACATGAAAGTCGTTTTGATGTAGGAATTTTTCAGCGAGTAGAATGTTTATCTGTACCTGTGTATCACGTGAACTCTCCTTGAGGGTGGTCTGCAGAGAGAGGAAGGGGGTCTCTCTGAAGCTTGAACAAAGAAAGTGATTCTCCAGGCGCTCGCGTCTGAGTCCTGTCTCTCCCTCATTTTTCTCTTTCTTCCGTCCTCTTTTCCTCACCTGTGATGTGGAAATTTAAAAAGTTTCTTCTAGGCTTGTTGCTTTCCAAGGTCTCAAAGGGAAACGTAAACAGACTTCTATCCAGTTAGCAGATTCTTTGCCTGACAGATGTTCACGTAAACAGACACACTGACAGACCCACGGGACAGTCCCTTCGGAGGGGCTGTAGAGGAACTGACTTTCCAGTTCCCAGCCCAACAGTTCTTCCTGCTTTTGCAAAACTCTTTATGCTGAGATAATATAAGGAAGATTTTTACAATGTGTCATTTTAACGCACTCTCAAGTCACCTCTGCACCCAAGCAAGCAGGGAGATGGAATTATTACCTCATCAGGAGAGTGGTTCTTTGGCCTAACAAAGAAACCATTTTCTTTGCTGTTTCTAGAAGCTCCTGAAAGAATTTTCCAGATGAACTCAAGTTGCCAGTGGTCTGCATCTGTCTCAGGAGGACATCTTCCTTACAAGATGACTAAGGAAGTGTTCCTGCTTTCTTTGTACTAGGAGGACTTTGTACCTCCTATCAGCGATAATTCTTTCAGCTGCAAGTGGCGAGAAACCTGATCTAAACAGGCTTAAGCAAGGCAGAGAATATGCTGGCTGGTGTAAGCAAGCAGTCTAGAGTACATGAGGGGCAGCTTCAGGTGGGACTTCATTCAAGCCTCAGATGATATAACCTGAGTCCTGCTGTCACTTCTTTCCCGAGTCAGCTGCCTACACGGTGGGCTCTTCCTCTGCAAGGTGGTTGCCAGCTGCTCTGGGGAGGAGGAGTGGCTGCTGAGAATGGGGTGCTGGGGATATCTAGGGGATCTGGGGATGGTTACCAGGAGAAAAGAGAAGCTGGACAGCCAAGGATGCAGATCTCTGCTACTCACGAGCTGCGTTTTCGCAGACAAGACAGACTAGAGGAAATGGTGGAACATAAATAATTTCCAGGGAATCCTACAAATATGATTATACTTTCTTTGGGAGCAGGTTTAGCCAGAAGTAGAAGTTTTCCAACTGTCACGTCATTAAAATCACTGGGGGATTTAGACGCTAGAGGTTTGGAGCGAGACCCAGTGCGTATGATAAATACGATAAATTTGGTCATCGTTAAAGATGATCCCAGGGGATTTGGAAGATCAGGTGGCATTGGGCATCCTTTCGGCACCCTTGTTCTTGGCACGGCCAGCTCCAGCAGGGGGGTGAAGTAGGCCAGTTTGTCTCTGTCTGCAGCTGTGCCTCGGTTGCCCACAGGGTCTCAGCCTCCTGAGGTCGGGACTCGTGCGGCCTTTCTGGTTCGTCTCTTGCTGTTCCTCTACATTTACTTTTTATCTGTCAGACTGGATTAGTCCCTTACCTAAAAATGCTCCATTCCTTTCCCACTTTCCTGTCCTTACTTATGTCATAGTCTTCCAAAAGTCCTCATCTTCTACCTGATAAAATTGTAACCATTATTAAAAAGTCGACTTAAATTCACCCCCTCTTTGAAGTTTTCTCTGATCCCCCAGGAGAAGTGATCTCCTTCCTTCTCTGCCCTGTGTCCAGACCGTGGATATTCTGCCTTGCCCTGTAGTGTTTCTGTGTGGGCTTCACTTTCCTGTTCACCATGATAAACCCTTGGGGACGGGGCTCATGCTGTGTCCCTTGAGGCTTGAGTCTTCCTAGGCTCTGCTACTGTGTCTTATGCATAGGAAGCATGCAGTCTGTTTCTGCTGTTTGAATCAAAGTCCAAGTGAATGAAACAATCACGCCTCCCCTTTCTTCCTCCTTCTCTCTGTTTCTGGCATTTTATCTTTCCCAAGATGTCAGTCCTTGGGAAGCTCTGATGAACTCTAGCCTGACTTGCTGAAAAGGCCTTGAAGTGTTACTTCTGCAGGGTTGCTGACATTTTAAGAGGAAGTTGTTGGAAGACAAGAAATTTTAAGTGGTAATGTTGAACCGAAGCAGAAGAAAAGACCTCAGGTCCAGAAATCAGGGACTCCATGCTTTCTCAGAGCTCCTTGTTTCCTGCAGTAGCTCTATTAGAAGTGAGCACAGAAGGACATGACAATAAAAGCAGGAGAATAAAATTTAGGAGGACAGGTAGAGACTGCTTTTTAAATAAGATAGGAAACCCAGATAGCATCTAAAAAGAAGAAAAAAGATGAAAAAAGAAAGGAAATATCTGCATGGGAAAATGTACCTTAATCAAAGTTGATGGATGACAGGAGAAACCATTGATAATTCCTGTAACCACAGAAGTTTACTATTTGATAAATGTTTGAAATCTGATATGAGAAAGCAAACATCCCAATATAAAAATGGGCAAAGGATATAAACATGCGACTTACAGAAGAGGAAATACAAGTGGCCAGAGTGTCTGAAAAGAAGCTGCGTCTCACCGCAGTCAGGGAAACAGAAGTGAAGTTAACCAGATGTCAGTTTTTATCCACCCAATTGGCAAAATTTGAGACAATCCATATTTCCCAAAGAGCTGGGAGTATTGGCGAAACGGGCATCTTATCCGTTGCCAGTGTGGGTGTGAATTGCTGTCCATATTTCCCAAAGAGCTGGGAGTATTGGCGAAACGGGCATCTTATCCGTTGCCAGTGTGGGTATGAATTGCTGTCCATATTTCCCAAAGCTGTTTGGAAGGAGCTATAAGATAAGTGACGTGTACAGCCTTTGATTGAAACACTAATCCTGTTTCTGGGAATCCAAACCATAGCTTTCAAAGTGAAAGCACCAGGATGTAAGACTGCAGGTATCAAGATTATTTCAGCTTCGGTTGAGGGGGGGTGAAGGCAAAGGAAACGCTGACTGTCCCGTCATAAAGGAATACACGTTTGTTCTATGGCATCTCCTGAAACTTATTAAAAAAATGAGTTAGATCTATAAGTGGAGGGGGGAATGACCATGATATATATTATATTATATATTGGAATACCACTTTTATTGAAAAGTTACTGAGAAAGAGGAAGAAAACCTCCTCCATATGTGTTTATATTTCTGTGTGTTTGTGAACCCATGGAGGAAGGTGTGAGGGTTACAAGCCAAACGGTTAACATTGTTAACGGGGGGATGGGATCACCCCAGGGTAGGCAGGCCTGCCCTTACCATTGAGAGGTGGTGGCCTGAGAGGGGACAAATGGCTGCTTGGCCTTGTCGGCTCCCTGCTCTTCACCCCAGCTCCTGGTGCACCTGAGGAGGCCTGCTCACTCCCCACAAGCGCTCCTGGGGTCTAGGAGTGCGCTTTCCTGGGAAGGACAAGCCCCAGAGGAGGCCCGTGCTGGCCCTGGAAGAGGGCTTGGGGCCCCTTGGGTAGGGAATTCTAGCATCCTCGGTACTTGGAGTGTGGTCTTGAAGGAGAGTCATAGACTCCAGGTGGGCACGTATTGTTGGCCCTGGAGACTCCTTGGGACAGTGGTAAGGCTCAGCCTTCTAGAGCAGAGTGCTCAGGGCAGGGGCTCCAGTGGCCCAGGTCCAGGGGCTGGAGAAGATGATTAATACTCTTCCGTACATATCTCTAAATTACCCGACTCATTACAATAAGCATCCAGGAATTTAAAAACATGTTACTTGTAATAACCTTAATGGAAAAGAATCTGAAAAAGAATATATATATTCTTTATATAGAGATATATAGCAATCACTGTACCCCTGAAAGTAACACAACATTGTAAATCAACTATACTTCAATAAAAAAGAAGCAAAAAGAAAGAAAAAACATTTAAAAAGTATCCCCTTCAACATTTTAAATTGAAAACCAAAACTCTAATGGGGAAAAAAGACACCAGCTAAATTAATCTCTAATTGAGAAATGCCAGGTGAGCTTGTGGTTGGAGAGAGAGCTGAGAGCAGGTACCACTTCCTTACACCTCCGGGCTCCATCTCGCCATCCCAATCTGTCGATTTGCTGTAAAGCCAAGGGGCATAAAGGCACGGCGTCAGGTGCACATTTTTGGGAGGGGATGTCCATTTGGTTTACCCACCCATCAGATAGTTACTGAGGGCTCCTGTGTGTAGTTACTATTTCTGGTGCTAAATAATGAAACAGCAAAAATCCCTGCCCTCATAGACACACACACTAACTAAGATAAATATATAAGAGTAAAGGCATGTTAGATAAAATAAATAAAATAAAATGAAGCCAGGAAAGAGTGAAGACGAGGGGCTGCCGTGGTACGTGGTGTGGTCACGGAGGCCTGACCTGGTTGAGACATGAACCCAGCTCTGTAGAAAGTGAGCGAGTCAGGCTCCGGTTGGGAAGAAAATTAGGTGACGTGACGGATTCACACAGCTCACTTTTCTCCCCTGGAATCGACTGAACAACAAACCAGACATGAAAAGACATGGAGGGAATGGATGTACATATTGCTTAGTGAAAGCAGTCAGTCTGAGAAGACGACACACTGTCCGGTTCCAGTAGTATGACTTTCTGTAAAAGGCAAAACTACAGAGACGGTAAAAAGACCAGTGGTTGCAGTGGGGAGGGAGGAGGGATGGCCGGGTGGAGCACATATTCACATTCAGTATTTCTTTTTTTTTTTTTTTTTTTGGCTGCACTGCGTGGCTTGTGGGATTTTAGTTCCCCGAGCAAGGATCGAACCCAGGCCCTCGGCAGTGAGAGCGCAGAGTCCTAACCACTGAACCACCGGGGAATTCCCCACATTCAGTACTTCTAGATATTTGTATATATATGGGTTGACGTACCCACAAGTATTTCTTCGCTCAGTCAGTCAACAGGACCTTTTAAGAAGAAAAAGAAAAGGAAAAAGAAAAAGATAACCTTGGTACCAATGAGCACACCTCATGCCAGATCTTGAGTTCTAACCACCATCCTCCAGTAAAAGGAGCCAGAGGTCCTTGGAGAAACAGGACCGGGACAGGAAACATATCAGATGAGCCTGGGCATCTTGTGGTGCCAGAAAGTAAGGGAGTGCTCACTGGTGGACTTCGTCACAGGGCGCAGGGGAAAATAACGGAGCCTCCAGTGGCTAAAGTGGGGACAATCTGAGCAACAAAATAAGGTCCATTTTGTAAGCCAAAGTGTAAAATGAATATCCGTCAGTCCAGAGTGATGTAAATAATGATGGAATAAATAAATAAATGGGGGAGGAGAGACACATCTCACCCTCGAGGAGCTGGAATAGAACTGCCCACCTAGGGACCAACCTCCTTCCAAAGGCTAGGAGGACCTGGGGAGCCTTCCTCTCCGGTGTCAGGGTGGAGTCCCACCAACCTCCGACCTGTCAGTCCTCGATACACGTGTGCCCGGGACGTGGCAGGGCCAGCATGCCCTGTCTAATAGGGTGCTATACAAGGTCCTGACAGGGACCGTGGTGTTTGTGCACAGAGTGGGAGGGTGGTTTGGAGGGAGCCATGCTCCCCCGAGGCAGGAGCAGAGGCTGGTGGCTGGCTGGGGACAGAGGGGTGGCAGAGTCCTAGGGCAGCCGGCATTCTCAGGCCAGCTCTCCCTTCCAGGTCATGCCCCAGACCCACCTCCTTCCAGAAGAAGGTATGGGCAAAGGGGGGAAAAGAGTCATCTTACAATGGAGCAACCTGACAAAGACAACCTCAGCCAGATGACCAAGGTCAGCATCAACAGTGATAAGTCATGCTGAGAGCGTGTGCTCTTGATATGATGTGACAACAATGGCCCTGACCCCTGGTCTCCCTCCCCCAAATCCGTATTCCCAGTCTAACCATGAGAAAAACATCAGACAACCCAATAGAGGGACATTCTGCAAGGTAGCTGACCCGTGCTTCTCAGAACGGTCCAGGTCATCAAAAACAAGGGAGTGAACCACCACGGCCAAGAGGCAGCTAAGCAGACTGGATCACTAACTGTGGTCTCAAGTCCAGGAAGAAAAACACAACTATGAGAAACTATGGGGAAGACTTAGGAAATCTGAATCAAGTTCAAACTTTCATTTACAATCGTGTATCAATATTAGTTCATTAAGCATAACAAACGTACCATACTCATGTAAGATGTCAATAATAGGAGAACTGGGTGCTGGGTATATGGGAAGTCTCTGTACTATCTTCCTCGATTTTTTGTAAACCTAAAACTGTTCTAAAAATCAGTCATAGTATATCTATCTATCTATCTATCTATCTATCTATCTATCTATCTATCTGTGAAAGTACAGTCATGAGATACTTCCTAAGCGGTCCAGTGGTTAGGACTACGTGCTTCCACTGCAGGGGGCCCCGGTTCAATCCCTGGTCGGGGGAACTAAAGATCCCTCATGCTGCATGGTGTGGCCAAAAAAGAAAGTACAGTCGTGACTTTTAAACCGTAGTTTTGTCCAAGGGAAATACAGCTACGAGAACGATGTTGTCACCGTTTGGAAGTGGATGCCTGGGCCTCTTTCTGAGCCCTCGGACCTCCGGGTCCTTCTGTGGCTTTGGGAGACCGTGGAATAAGCTGGGGATCCCAGGGCACCAGCAACCTCAGAATAGCCCTGGGAACCTCTCCTTAGACCCCCAACCTTCCCTAACAAAGCTTCTTTGCTTCCAAGAAACTGCGAGTTTCCTGGCGAGCGAAGGCTCACCCGTGGCTTCTAGAGGCGGTTATTTACTAGCCGGGCACTGGCTGCCCTGTATCTGAGCGTAGCCAGTTACCAGGGGACGCGTAAACTTCCATCCCAAGTTCGTTATTTTAGAGCCGGTTTTTGAACAAAAGAATTCCATTGGCTTTGGGTAATTTTATTTTCTGTCTTCCAGGGGAGACTGTCTATAATTTACATTGTGCAGCTTCGGGTTATCTAATAACTCTGGATTTTCTGCTCTAAGGAAAGGGAGTAGCAAAGGGGCTTTCTGTTTCTTAAAGGAAAAAAAAAATATTCACTGCGTCTCTTGGTTGGAGGTAAGGGGCATGGGATGCTGGCCTGGCCGTCCTGAGGGTTAGGTGGAGGGAGGGCTGTGTGGGCAAGCTGGCCTGGTGTGCAGACGTGCTGGAATTCTCCCTCTTCCAAGAGAATTATTCCTTGCATATACGGCCAGATAAAGGGAGGGTAGAACCCACTGGTGGCTGAGGGGCAGATGTTCCGCCCCTTCGCAGTGTCAGAGGATTGTACTTGTTTGTCTCTCAAAAGGAACTGAAAATGCTGCATTTTGAGTGATTCATACCAGTCCGGTGTATTTGTAAATATCTTCCCTTGGAGAGATTTAAACAGGAAGCGTGGAAGGGCTGTTTCCCCCGGCACATTGCTCTAGTGGTTGAATTCTGCTTCGGGGGCAAAGCAAAAGCGGCCCTGATTTTCAGTCTCATTCGAGGTGTTACCCCAAACCATTGCACTGGCCATGAAGGAGGCACCAAAGTGAAATTCCCAGAGGGGCCCTGCTTAACCGAGGTGAATTACAAAGAAAGCGTTCTCTCCCGGGGGTCCGGCAGGCGGTGATGGCCGGGAGTGTGCTGGAGAATCCTCTAGCTGGAGAGGGCGGGTCGGCTGGGTGGGTGGGAGGGCAGACCCCAGTGGGCAACCAGAGTGAATGGGTTGGTTGCTAAGGCGTTTCTTTCTCTCTCACCTGTCTTTTCCCAAGTGTGGACATGGTTTACGTTATACTGTGAATTAGGCAAGGTTGTGGTTTCTCCCGATTCCTCGTGTATTTCCCACACAAGATGGTCCTTCTCCTGGCAGCTGAGTTGTTTTTCCTCAAGAGACTGTTGGATTGAATGAACTCTTACTTTCAAAAAGAGTGAAAGAAAGAAAGAGAGGAAGAAAGGAAGAAGGAAGGAAGGAAGGAAAGAAGGAAAGAAGGAAGAGGGAAAATGAAACTTGTGTGTCTCTGATGCTTTGTTCCCACATGGAGTTGTTTTCAGTCCGAGAGGAAGCAAGGACAGGTTCTCCCCTCTTCCTGTCCCCTTCCTCTTCCTGTCCCCTTCCTCTTCCTCTCCCCTTCCTCCTTCCCTCCCCTTCCTCTCCCCTCCCCTTCTACTCCCCCTCCTCTTCCACTCCCCCTCCCCTTCCACTCCCCTTCCTCTTCCTCTCCCTTCCTCTTCCTCTCCCCTTCCTCTTCCTCTCCCCTTCCTCTTCCTGTCCCCTTCCTCTTCCTCTCCCCCTCCTCTTCCTGTCCCCTTCCTCTTCCTCTCCCTTCCTCTTCCTCTCCCCTTCCTCTTCCTCTCCCTTCCTCTTCCTGTCCCC
Source organism: Aethalodelphis obliquidens (assembly GCF_003676395.1). Classification (NCBI taxonomy): domain Eukaryota; kingdom Metazoa; phylum Chordata; class Mammalia; order Artiodactyla; family Delphinidae; genus Aethalodelphis; species Aethalodelphis obliquidens. The sequence continues at coordinate 4,714,564 of NW_020837978.1, read as the reverse complement.
TTCCTCTTCCTGTCCCCCTCCTCTTCCACTCCCCTTCCTCTTCCTCTCCCCTTCCTCTTCCTCTCCCCCTCCTCTTCCTCTCCCCTTCCTCT
>NW_020837978.1:4708863-4714372 GCF_003676395.1 Aethalodelphis obliquidens | reverse complement strand
CTTCCTGTCCCCTTCCTCTTCCTGTCCCCCTCCTCTTCCTCTCCCCTTCCTCTTCCTCTCCCCTTCCTCTTCCTCTCCCCCTCCTCTTCCTCTCCCCCTCCTCTTCCTCTCCCCCTCCTCTTCCTCTCCCCCTCCTCTTCCTCTCCCCTTCCTCTTCCTCTCCCCTTCCTCTTCCTCTCCCCTTCCTCTTCCTCTCCCCTCCTCTCCTCCCGTCTCCTGGCCTCCCCTTTTCTCTTTCCCTCTCTCTTCTCTTTCCATTTAAAGACTTAGATGTTTGCCCATCCAGACAAAGCTGCTTTAGGGAGGAAGACCTCAGGGAGGAAGCAACGTGAGGAGTGGAAATAGCAAGAATCCAGACACACTTTGATTTCCTGCCCTTAAATCGGGAGAGGAAGCAGCCATTTCCCTGCTCCTGGCTGGGGTCTGAGTGGATGGCAGTGCCCCTCGCCCCCTGGCTCACGGGCAGCCCAGTAGAAGGCCAGGAGGCTGCGAGCACCCTCCATAGGGCAGCTGGCAGAGCCTGTGCTCCCCCCTGCCCCCGCGCCGTTGGGATTAGGAAGGACATATACACGTAAGATGCTTAAGGCTTTTTCCAGACACAAGACCACTTCCAGCCGGAGAGGCAGCTTGCAGGAAACAGGGTAACTAGATAGTCTCCTGCAGGGAGGGGCAAAGAGCCCAGTGCCCTACGGAACCTGAAGGCTTTAATCTCCTGCCCTTCTTCTGCCTCCTTCTTGCTTCTCATCCTTTTCTTCTTTCTCTTTTCCTACTTTTAAAATTTTTTTCTCCATCTACTTCCTATTCATGTTTTCCCTTCTTTATTTGTCCCGAATTTCTTTTCCTTTCCCCCCTTTGCTTTCCCACGTTTTGTGTTCCTCTCATCCCTTCTTTTCCACCTCTCTTTCTTCCCTGTGCTCTTCGTGCTTTTCCAGGTTTATCACAACTTTGGTTTCTGACTCCTTTGTCAGCTGAAATGGATCGCAATTCTCAGGGAGAGAAAGTACAAGCTGTGTTATTGAAAACCAGTGCCTGCCTTCGTATGGCTACAAAGAGGTAGTGGTGTTAGAACACAAAAGTAATGAGTACCACTGTCGATCGGGAACTGTTAATCTCTGTAACAGCCCAGCTGAGCAGCCTAATGGTTTCTGGTTTACAGGTTGGGAGATCCAGGCCCAGACACCAGTCTTGCACAAGGTCGCCCTAAATGTTGGAGTGTGGAGTTAAACCCAACTCTGTCCCGTTCTGAAGTTCCCCTTGCTCGGTGCAGCCTTTAGGAGAGTGGGGAAAGTGGCCATGAAGGCTGGGTGTGGGGAGGGCTTCTGGTTCAGGTCAGACGTTCCCCACTCCCAGCTTTCCAGTTCAGGTCTGGGGCAGGGCCTGAGAGTGTGCATTTCTCACAAGTTCCCAGCTGGTGCTAATGCTGCCGGCCTGGCGACCACACTTGGAGAACTGGTGGTTTAAAAGGCGTCAGCTTTAGACGTGGCTGGTCAGAACTCAACCCCAGGTGTCAGGAAACGCTTTCCAGCCCCAGACACGAGTGCAGTGTGGGTGTAAATGGAAGTACTTAAATGGTTCAACCTGCTTCATTTCAGAAAGGACTTGAGGTTGCCTTATAAAATAGAAAAATATAAACATGATAAACAGTTGAGGAAGTCAAACGAAGGGAAAAGATAGGAGTTTAGTGAAAGTAGTTGACATGCAGTGAGGATAATTTTCCCTCTTTGTTACCTGCACGTCCCTTTCTTTTCCCGGTTGACCGTGTCCTGATTTCATTTTGGGAAGAGGGCCTTTGAATTTTATCCCTTGAATCCAATTCTTCTTTTCCCAAAGTGCCTTGCAGAGAATGTCTTCTTACTCAGACAATTTAGGAGGCATGAGCAGATTGGCATTTATCTTTTTTTATAACCTGTGAACTTTGGCAAAATAGCAGTTGTGCAACGTGTATTAATTGTGCCACCGTATTTGTTAAATATCTCTTACTTGCTCGTAATAGGAAAGAAATCTAAGAACCATAATAAGGAGACAACAGGGAAGCTATTGATAACATAGGATTCCTGTCTTCAAGGCCCTTACAACCTAGTTTGGAGAAAAAGATGTACATATAAACAGTAGGAGAATAATTATATCCTTTAACAGATTCCAATGATTCTAAATGTAGCAGTTCACAGAAAGGAAAGGTCAGAGTAGGTTGATGTACGCACAAAAGAATGAAATTTGATAAAGAGGAGGAAAAAATTGAGAAAATTTAAGAGTTTTAGATATTAAAGTTAGTATAACTTTGCATAAACAAAAACCCCTACAACTTTATATAACACAACTCTGAGATGGTGAAAAAGAGAACTGAGTTTGTCATCAGAAAGCTTGTTGTGGGGCTCCCCTGGTGGCGCAGTGGTTGAGAATCTGCCTGCCAATGCAGGGGACACGGGTTCGAGCCCTGGTCTGGGAAGATCCCACATGCCGCAGAGCAACTGGACCCGTGAGCCACAACTACTGAGCCTGCGCGTCCGGAGCCTGTGCTCCACAACAAGAGAGGCCACAACAGTGAGAGGCCCGCGTACCGCGATGAAGAGGGGCCCCCACTCGCCGCAACTAGAGAAAGCCCTCGCACAGAAATGAAGACCCAATACAGCCAAAAATAATAAATAAATAAAGTTAAAAAAAGAAAGCTTGTTGTGGATTTGCCACTTACGATGATGTGATCTGTACCAGTCATTTGAGCTTCTTAAGTCTTGGTTTCTGCAAACATAAAATGGGGATTTCCGGTATCTGTCTGTATCAGCTGAACTTTAGTCAGGAAGCAGAAACCAGTATTTGAAGCAATTTGAATTAGGTGCTTTAAAGACCATAGGAGAGATTAGGAAAACAGAAGTTGGGAGGCCTTGCACTAGCTCTCCAGTTTGCTGGTACAGCTGTGAGGGTCAGGAAGTGGCCACTTCCACCCAGGGACGGGCTGGTGCTGACTGGCATGCAGAGTCCTCGGGCCCAGTAGAGGCACACGTGTACCGAAGCCCCTGAGTGAGCACTGCTACTGCTAAGGAAGGATGCCTTCCGTCACTCTTGCGCCATCCAAGTATTGCTCATGGACGTGACATTGGTGGAAATTAGACTGGAACTCTGTCAGCCAGGCACTTAAGAAAGCACAGTTTCTAGTCTTCTAGCCCTGAGAATTCAGAAAAGAGCCTAGAAAAACGTGTGGAGAGGAGTACAGGTGCTGACAGGCCATATTCAGCTCTGACTAAAAGGGCCATTGGAAGCTGCGGGTGGCAACCATTAGTGGGTTGTGAACTCAATTTAGAAGGCTGTGCTCAGCATTAAAAAAATCAAATGGATAAAACGGAAAATAGGGCTTCCCTGGTGGCGCAGTGGTTGAGAGTCCACCTGCCGATGCATGGGACACGGGCTCATGCCCCGGTCCGGGAAGATCCCACATGCCACGTAGCGGCTGGACCCGTGAGCCATGGCCGCTGAGCCTGCGCGTCCGGAGCCTGTGCTCCGCAACGGGAGAGGCCACAACAGCGAGAGGCCCGCGTACCACACACACACACACACACAAAAACCAAAACGGAAAATAGTGCATTGTGTAGAGTAACATTTGAGTGTGCATGTGTGTGTGCATGTGTGTATGCATGCATGTCTGTATATGTGTGTATGCATGCATTGTGTATGTGTGCGTATGTGCATGTACGCACACACAGGCATGTGCATATGTGTATGCATGTGTTCGTGTGTGCGTGCTTGTGTGTATGCATGCATGTGTGTTTGTGTGTATGCCTGCATGTGTGCATGTGTGTGTATGTGTGCATGTGTACGTGTGTGCATGTGTGTGTGTGATATATATGCTGGGTCATGATATATCGAGGTCCGACAGGTTTAAAAACCACAGAATAAAGAATCAATGACATGAAGTGATTTGTGTGCTTTGTAACTTCTAAAGTACAAAGCAAAATTGTGAATGACTCACTTGCCTCTCCTGAACCCACGTTTCGTATCTACCCAACCTCAGCGCTTCGCTGCTGTCTGTCGCATTCAGACACCACCTGTCTGCCCAGGCAAGTGGATTCAAGATCCCCCCCGACACACTCGTGGAGGCTCGACATTCAAACCAGTGGGGACAGAAAATAGAGATTAGTGTGTGAAAGAGAAAAAGAGGAAAAGCGGCCTTGGTGTTTGATTTCTCCGAGGCCCAGTCTGACTTTCTGATTGAAGGCGTGCTTAGTCAGCAGACACAGCTGCTGGCGTTTAGCTGGGGAGAAAAGAAGCTGAGTGATACGTAAGACAACTTTTAATAGATACACTGAGCACCTTGCTCGTAATAACAGTCTATTTCCAGATTGAAGGGTGTCCTCCCTCAGACAGCAGGTTCCCGGGGACCCTCATTACCAACATCTGGAAGCTGAAATAATACTCCAGAGTCAGTTTCATACTTTAGCGAAAGCAGGCTTTGACGTTTTATTAACTGAAAAACCATTGTCGGCTCCTTCCTTGTAGACCATGTTATTTTAAAGGATTCGCATATCTTTGGGAATGGGTTGAATTTCGTTTTGCTCAAGGGTACATGAAATTTTAAACTGGGGACAAACTTAATCATTTATTTCTTTCTAGTCTAGAAATTTCTCCTTATCTCGCCTTCCCTGTACTCCGTCCTTTTTAAATTGCTTGTAAGGGGGTAGCTCATGATAGAATAACTGGTTTTTCCTGGAAGAGCGAATACATAATAAAAAGAGCACCATTCACTCCTAACAATTTACTGGTTGTTCTCTGAGGCCCCCGGGGGGTGGGTGAATGTTGTGACTTTTCTCTTTAGAGCAAAGGATGTATGACAAGGTGATAGGATCCAGGTCAATGGCACGTAGAAATTCAAAACCGAGACGTGGTTACTCTATAGAGTGCAGTATTTTCTACCTCCCCTGAATGCAGGTGAATGGGGAGCTGCTATCAGACTAGAGCTGTGCTTATCAAAACGTCCCTGTGCTTTTCCATGCTACTGTTTGTCCCCAGGCATCAGGGAGGTCAGTAAATGAGAATGTGTTCTTGCCACCCAGGAGACAATTAAGGGAGGTGTGGCTTGGGGAGCTGTGGGTGGTAGGATGGGATTATTGGGGGAGGATATTAGATGCGCAAGAATAATTGGGAACATTGAGAAAAATGAGTTCAGGATGCGGGCAGTCATTAAAGAAGTCAGAAAACTTCTCTTAAATGTTTGTGTGGGATTAGAATATGGGCCAGGAAAGGCAGATTCTGATCAAACAAGCATATCCTCTGTCCTGCATAGTTTCAGGGGTTGTCCAAGAATGGACTCAAGGTGTCTGGGGACTAGAGAAAAATGATGTTAAATCCAGAGGGCCCCAGAGAGCTGCCTTTTGAAATGCGAGTAAAAGGAGACAGAGGAAGCAAGTTCCCATTTCTAACAACACCTCAGACACTATGCTAGGTGCTCAGGAGGAAGGCGCTGCTTCCTTTCTTTCCCTCCCTCCCTCCCTCCCTCCCTCCCTCCCTCCTTCCCTCCCTC
>NW_020837978.1:4647676-4708763 GCF_003676395.1 Aethalodelphis obliquidens | reverse complement strand
CCTCCTTCCCTCCCTCCCTCCCTCCTTTCCTTTCTTAAAAAAAAAATCTCAAACTACTTCTCCCAACACTTTGATCATTGTTCCTACTTCAAAGATGAAATTTTAACGTTCCAAGAAATCAAGTAGCATGCCCAAATTTATATAACTAAATGAAAAAGGAAGATTCAAATTGAGCTTCCCCTAACTCCCAAACCCATGTTCTTTCCAAAACATTACACCAGCTCTCTTCCAGAAAACGGAATGGAAAATATCTGCGGAAACCCAGTGACAGTTCCAGCTACGCTGTGTAGGGAGACTGCGCTCAAGTTATCTTCGTGCATGCAGTCTGTGCCCCAAATTTCCGTAAAGTCTGCTCTCTGCATGGCTGGTTGCGTGCTCCTAGCCGAGGACTCGGTGGAGGTGCAGGAGAAGTGAAAAGGAAAGGCCGTGATCTGACGGGCACTGTCCTTGGAAGAGTAATTCCTTGGCCACTGAAAGTTATCATTATGAATGTTGGGCCGCTCTGTAGTTCAGTGGTGAGATTTCAGTTTCTTTGCATTTCCCATTTGCAGGTGTGTGCTGCATGATTGAGGCTGGCGCTGGCCAGGATCCAGTGCACAATGAAAATGTGGGCCCCTTCGTTGAAAAGTTAGAAAGGAATTTCCAGATGGTGAAGGTGGAGTGTTAATAAGTGCAGAGACCTCTGAGTGTGTGGGACCTGCGTGACTGCAGAGGACAGTCGCCCACGAAGCTGACCCTGAAGGTAGCCAGTCCACAGTGATCTGGTCCAGCAAAGATATTCACCAAAGGCCTGCAGTTATGCCAAGGTTCCTAACACAACAACAGCTGCGGGGTGGAAATGAGACTCTGTAAAACAGCCAGTTGACAACAGCAGCCACTGTAAACTCGCTTATTTGCTTTTTATCCATGAAGTCATCTATTCACAAGGCATTTATCAACCTTACCGTGTGCAGGCACCCTGCTAGGTGTGGAGGATGTGAACGTCCCCTGAAGCATGACCTATATGTTCTTGCCTCTCCCTCATAGGCCATGGCCCTGGGGGCAGAGTAGCTTAGACACAGGACGCAGAAGTGAGTGGCCACTGAACCTCTCAGCCTAGAAGTCTGTTCACCGAGCGGGTTCTCCGCCCTCCCCCAAGGACACGCTCATTGAGGACGTATTGGGGTCTTTGGTGGCAGGGAACAGAAGCTGATTCTGCCGCCTTAATGGAGAAAAATAGGTATTATTGGAAAGATATGGGGAGCTCCCAGAATTGATGGATATAGGGATAGCCACACCTTTTTTTTTTTTTTTTTTGCGGTACAAGGGCCTCTCACTGCTGCGGCCTCTCCCGTTGCAGAGCACAGGCTCCGGACGCGCAGGCCCAGTGGCCATGGCTCACGGGCCCAGCCGCTCTGCGGCACGTGGGATCTTCCCGGACTGGGGCACGAACCTGCGTCCCCCGCATCGGCAGGTGGACTCCCAACCACTGCGCCACCAGGGAAGCCCTAGCCACACCTTCTGAGGGACAGAAACCCAGGCAGGGTTGGGCAGTCTGGGTAGAAGGGAGTAATGTCTTGTCTGAATGCTGCTGCAGGAATGAATCAACTTGGCTTTGAAAGTAAGAAATTTGGGGTTTTTTGGTAAGCTCAGGTAGATGCAGAGATTAGACTCGAGCCTAGTCTGTCTTGAGGCACCGGACCCCACCGGTCTGGGCAAGGCCCGTCTTGCTTGTTTAATACATTTTCCTTATTTGATCTGTGAGTCCCACTCTCCTCCCCACAGACAGCTACCGTAACTGTGCTCGATTTGTGTCTGGACTCGTAGGTATATACGTGCATATAACATACACAGAGTCTTTGGAATATGTGTCTGTGCGTATTTAAAATTTATGTAATTGGCTTTACATGGCAGATAGTATACTGATGCTTGCCTTTTTTTTTTTTTGAAGATGTTGGGGGTAGGAGTTTTTATTTATTAATTTATTTATTTTTGCTGTGTTGGGCTTTTGTTTCTGTGCGAGGGCTTTTCTCTAGTTGTGGCAAGCGGGGGCCACTCTTCATCGCGGTGCGCGGGCCTCTCACTGTCGCGGCCTCTCTTGTTGTGGAGCACAGGCTCCAGACGCGCAGGCGCAGTAGTTGTGGCTCACAGGCCTAGTTGCTCCACGGCATGTGGGATCCTCCCAGACCAGGGCTCGAACCCGTGTCCCCTGCATTAGCAGGCAGATTCTCAACCACTGCGCCACCAGGGAAGCCCGATGCTTGCCTTTTTGATCAATAAAAATGTTTCTACAGGCCTCCCCGGGCTGTACACTTAGTTCAGGGTTCTAAGCTGCATGTCGTGTTTCACAGAATCATCCTCCAGGTTTCTCAGTCCACTTCCCTGGAGACGGTCACCTGGCTTTGTCTCCAGCCCCCACTAACGGGCTGGCTGTGATGAGCCGTCTCACGTGTGACCCCTGTTGACGTGGGAGAGACTTTTTCTAGGACTGAAGACATGGCTGGCTGTCAGGATCCCTTTGTGGGGAGACAGAGGGAGGGGGTGTTGCTTATTAAACATGCAGATTCTCGGGCCTTCCTCTCAAGAGTCTGATTCTGTAGGTTTAACAAGCCCCTCAGGTGGTTCTTCTTATCAGGTACCTTTTGGGGGAAACTGATGTGCAATATACACCCTAGAGTGGGATGTCTGGGCCAAGGGTGTGCACACTCAACTTCACAGCTCTCCTGGAAGACCAGGCCCTTTGCTTCTTCACTCCAGCTACTGCACTTCATTACTGCTCTTCACTTCCTTATTTTTTTTTTTTTGCGGTAGGTGGGCCTCTCACTGTTGTGGCCTCCCCCGTTGCGGAGCACAGGCTCTGGACGTGCAGGCTCAGTGGCCACGGCTCATGGGCCCAGCCGCTCCGCGGCACGTGGGATCCTCCCAGACCGGGGCACGAACCCGTGTCCCCTGCATCGGCAGGTGGACTCTCAACCACTGCGCCACCAGGGAAGCCCCTCTGCTGTCATTTTTGATGTAGTGTCTGGAACCCTGTTGTCTGCAGCCAGGCCTGGGTTAGCAGGGTTTTTTCTCCCCATGTGAGCAGTGGTACACGTAGGGGCAGGGGAGGGATGGAAGGAAGTGTAAATAAGAACACTTACTCGCCCATCTGTGCGCCCAGCCACCTTCTGCCTGTGGTGCTGTGCACACACCTGTCTGTCCTTCTTTAGAACCTGACCAAGGGCTTCTCACCGATTTCATGTCAGTTTCTCAGACCTCCCAGCCCTGTGGCATCTCCAGGGCTGAGCTCCAGGCAGGAAGACAGCAGCCATATCGCTGAGTTCTCATTTCCAGCTTCGGTCAGTCCCCAGGCCCCTGCTGCTGTGTTCAGTGTTCACAGGAGAGAGGGTCCTCGGGCCTGGCCTGGCCCACGTGGCCTCCCTCAGCCAGGGCAGCACGTCTTGATTGACTGACTAAGACTGATGGGGTCGCAGGGGGAGGGGAAAGGAGGTGATGCCGAGATGATCCCACAGTCTAGACATTTGCCTTTTAGGGGAAGTTAGGGAAGGTTTGTGCAGCTAATTAGGAGAGCCTCTAACCAACCCACTGTGCTTGTACTGCAGTTGGAGGGCTCTCTGAGGAGCTGATGCTTCCCATCGGTCCAATGCCGGAAGTCTACCAACCCCTTCCAGCCCCCGTTTGGTGGGTGAGCTCTGCTCTGCCCGACCCCGCTTCCGTTCACGAAAAGCTGACCTCCGGAGGCGCTGTCGCGCACACATCCAGACCACGGTTTCCTCACCAGTGGCAGTTATATCGAGTGAGCTCAGTTTGGTATTTCTGTGGACTCTGAAATTCTATGATTCGAGAAGACCATGCTTTTAGAGTTTCCGATTTTGAAGCAGTAAACGTTCTGCGTCTGATATCTACCAAAGATGAAGCTGCAGGAAAGCCTCGGGAGGTATGGCAGTCGCAAGCAGTGCAGTGCAGTGGTTAAGGCCACAGCCTCTGGGGCCGGGCCTTCTTTGTGTTCAGGTCAAGGCTCCATCAGCATGTTTTATCTGTGTTACCTTGGGCTCTCTGTGCCAGGTAGATTCTTTAGATCACACCCAGAGTACTTACTCACCACACACGTGTAGAGTATTTAATCATTATTTAACCATTACTATATTATTAATATTTGATGCAACTAAATGAAAAAGAAACGTCAAGTTGTTTTCCTGCTATCATTATCTTCATGGCCATACTGGGACTTCCCTGGCAATCCAGGGGTTAAGACCCCGTGCTTCCACTGCAGGGGGCGTGGGTTCCATCCCTGGTTGGGGAACTAAGATCCTGCATGCTGTGCGGTGTGACAAAAAAAAAAAAGCCAATACTGCTGGTTTTCTCACCACCTGAGAAAAGTGATACAGTCCCGAAACGCCTCCTCCAGGAAAATGAAAAGAGCAGTTGAACCATAACCCTTCCTGGGGCTACTTGATTTCTCCTCCCCCTGTTCCCCTTAAAATTGGCAGCTGGAACAAATCCACTCTGTCACCTGCTTCAGTAGAAACTTTACACTGAGCGCAAAAATGTAAAATGGACAAAAGCCCTGCAATGAAAGATGCCCAGGTGGGTTAAATCATCACTGATTGTCAGAAGATACTTGTTTTTGTGGAATCATTGATATATTTCCATGGAGAACCAGAACTTTGGAACCCCATGTGAAATCCTCTACAACGTAAGGCAGTCAGAAAACAAAAAAGCTGCATTAACTGTAAGACACACACACGCACGCACACGCACCCTACGTGTATGCGCACGTGCACGAGCCTCACAGAGCACTGACGTGTGTGTTGAGGTTTTGTCCCGTTGAATGACTGCGGTTCAGTGGAGTTAGTGTGGAGGCTTTCCCTTTTGTTTAATAACTTCACGCCGTCGTGTGGAGGCCTTCAGTGCCTCTCCTGTTCTGATGCCACCTCTTGTTCCCCGTGTCCCCATGCGGCACAGCCCTGGGGCGTCCTTTGGTGGCTCCTCAGAGGCCCCGTTTTCTTCCTTCTGATGACAAAGGCAAACGTGTTAGGAAGCAGCAAAGCCATGGTTGCCAAGGCGGGTTGGGTTGGTCCCCACGACGTCCCCTCCTGCACAACCATGGCTGTAGCAGAGGTTGCCAGGGCCCAGCCTCGCCCTTTGGACCTCAGACACTTGGCTGTGCTCCGGGCGCTGCTTCCGCCTCCCAGGTAGCCTCCTTGCACTGTAATCCTTATCTCAGCACAGCTTCTGGGGGATCCCCGCAAGATGCCATCCTCAGCTTCCCCCCACCCCTCCTCACCGCCCTGTTAAGCTCTAAGTTTGGGCTCTTGGTACCATGTCTGTGCCATAAAAGCCTGTCCTGTCCTCCTGGCCACCTGATGGACCAGGGAGAGAGACCCGCTGGGCCCGCCAGAATCCCTTCCCCTGGTTGGGATGGATGGGTTGGGGGAGGGGAGTGGAGAAGAGAGAGGAGAGAGACTGAGAGACTGACCTTTCCCCAGGTGGGGGCTGAAGCGCGCACTTGGGAGCTCCGACACCTTCTGCCGTGTATCCTGGGGAGCAGAGGCAGCTCAGTTCGTCTGCAGAGAGCAGATGAAGCAGGTGTGCAGTGCAAAGAGTCGGTGTGGGACACAGAATTCCCGCTGTGGCTTTCGCGGCCTCCCAGGTTCTGGTCCCAGTCTTTGCAGAAGGCTGGCTCCATATACTTGACAAGGTACCCGTTTTCTTAAGAAAAATGCCCACTTTGTGTTGAAGCTAGGATGAGTTGCTTGCTTTTTCTCGAAGCCAGAACATCAACAAATGCACACTGTACGTCCCAAGTAATTCTTCTGAAACACGGATTGTGTTTACAGGGCTGTTGCCGTCTCAGCTGTGGAATGGCGGTGTTTCATTTTATATTACTTTCTCTCCCTCCTCAGGGGACACGGTGGCAAAGGAAGGGTGGTTTCTTCTTTTCCGCAGGGAAAACCCAGCAGCCCTCTCTTGCGGAGCTGTGTTCTCTGCTCTTTTGGTACCTGAAGGCAAATCCCCTCTCACGTCCCGAGATCGTGCAGGGGCAAGAGTCTGGATCCCCTGGAGAGGTGCGGGCTGTATGCCGGAGGCCGTAGATACACCGGGCAGAGAACGGCCAGGATTCATGGGTCCTGGGCCAGTGTGTTCCGTTCCTTCACCACACTCGTGAGGACCTGGGGTGGACGTGACAGTGCGTTTGGCCACCAGGCCCAGTGGCGCTGGGAACACTGGCAAAGGAGGAGAAAGCTGTGAGGGGCATCTTTGCAGCCTGCCCAGAGACGGAGCATCCGCCCCTGGCAGTGGCCCTGGGCAGCAGAGATGGAATTGTGACGTTCAGCTTTGAAGAAAAGGTTCTTTCCCGTTTTTCTGAAGCAGGTGACCCCTGGGATTACCATGTGCTACAGGGTGGTAGGGTGTGAATATTGTCGAACCCTGGCCTTTCTAACCGACCTTGGCAAGTGGGCGGTCTTATTTGGACGTCTGTAACACACATACCATAGACGGGGGGGCTTCAGCAACAGACAGTCATTTCTCGCAGTTCTGAGGCTGGAAGTCCAAGATCAAGGTACTGCTGATCCGTGGTCTGGTCATGACCCTCTTACCTGGTGTGTGGGCGGCCACTTTCTGGCTGTATCCTCCCATGGGAGTGGGAGAGGGAGAGGGAAGGGGGAGGGAGACAGAGAGAGGGGCCTGGGGGGGATGGTCAGGAGGCTCTCTGGAGCCCACTTGCCCCTACTTCCCCGTGCTGCTCCCCTGTGCATGTGGTTTCCAAAGGGTGGGCACGGTCCCCTGAGGGTGTCATGGGTGAACAACTTTAGAACTTCTATTTAGATGTATTTTAAACCCAAGTGATGGAATACATTAGGATCGATTGATATGAAATACATGGATTAACACGGGTAGCCTCACTGGGTCTGTGAGCTGTCACGGCTGCGCACGGGACCCCAGGCACCTGTGGGGAGTGCTGAGTGCCACAACTCGAGAGGCTGGCGGTGACGTTCGCTGCCAAATATCCACGCGGCTACGTGCTTGTAAGACTGGCTTCTAAGAAGCAGCGTCTTGATGACACTTTTAATGAAATGAGAAGTGGATGCAAGGTATTTATTCCAAAGAGGTTTGCTCAAGGCAAAGAGCTGGCTGTCGATCCTAAAGACACAGGTTCCAGAACTTCTGACTTTTTGTGTCTGGTTAAGTGGCTCTCAGTCATAAGCTGTGTAGAAAATACTCTTGAGAAGTTAAGAACATTCTAATATGTACTTTCAAAGTAAAAGGGACACTTTAACAATGAGTGAAAGAATAATTGATTTTCAAATGTTGTGGAGAAAGCATGTTAAAAACAGGTCTTTGAGACTATTTCCAGTGCTTGCCATTTTCTTCTCTTTTCCCTTTCTCTCTCTCCCTCCTTCCTTTTTTCTTTCAGCTGGAAATGACGTGTGTTAAATATAAAACCTCATCCCTGCATTCTTTAAAAGTATGGAAAAAGAATTTTTATTTTGCCCCTTTTTTTTCTCCAATGAGAAATCTCAATGGGTTTTGAAGCCATTTGTTAAAAGTATAAAGTGCAATAACTTTTTTTTTGGCCGCGCTGTGAGCGGCATGTGGCTTGGGGGATCTTAGTTCCTGGAACAGGCATCGAACCCGCAACCCCTGCGGTGGAAGCGCGGAGTCTTAAGCACTGGGCTGCCAGGGAAGTCCCTAAAGTGCAATAACTTCTGATTGATTTCTAGTAACAGCCAATCCACATTAGGAAAAATCGATGCTTACCCGCCAAATTTCAATAAAACCTTTGCCTAGGAAGTAGATAGGATTAAAAAAATGGCCCTAGGCAGCAGAGAAGGAATTGTGACCATTTAGGATTGGAGACAAGATCAAAAATCAGAGTACAGTTTCTATTGAATTCATATTGATTTTACACCAAGTCGAAAAATCGGTAATGAGCCATCCTAGGTTGAGGACTGTCTGTTTTACCTTGTTTCCAACTGACCAAAATTTTTCCCCTTCAACTTTTCAATCTTTTCCCACTTTCTTCTAAATCTTTTTTTAAAATTGAGATTTATCCGACTTTGTCTTTTCCGTCGTTCCCTACATGCGTCCCGATGGGCTCCTGTCCAGTGGCCGCCCCTCTGCCTCCCCTCTCCGTCCCCACTTTCTGTCCCTTCTCTTCAGACCCTCCTTTTCTCTCTCCCCTCATCGATATTCCCACGCTCCTCTGCAGCGTGATCAGTTCTCTGGGGACCGTCGGTGGTGATTGGAGAATCACAGAGAAGTAGCGGGGGCCACTGGCTTTCACTTCCATGGTCGGAGCAGAAGTAGATGCTGCAGAGGGGAAATGAACTGCCCATCAGGGTTCCCAGGACAACTTACGGGGCAGGACTGTTGGTCGGGGGGTGGCATGGGGCGGGGGTGACTCCACCCACAGTGGCTTCTGGATCTCGCCATCCAGAATGAGCCCCTTAGGATGAGCCCTGCGCTCAGGGCTCGCTCGCATCCTCTGCTGAGAGCTTGCTCATACCTACAGGTGGTATCAGAGAAAAACTAAAATCATTAGTTGTGTGGGAGGGTGCAGAGCTGTCCTGGAACAGGCAGAAGATGGTGGGCATTCGGGTTCCCAATCGAGAGCCCGAGCTCTGCACGTCCCCGGGGAGTCGTACTCAAGTGGATTGGAAGAAATGTAAAGGCACCTACTTACAATGCTGCTTGTTTTAGGGCAGAAGCCAGTGTAAGTCAGGCTGGCCCTGGCTCTCGGCCAAAGGACTTTACTTCCTGAGTCACCAAAACCATTTCCTTTTGCAGGATGCCCCGTGACCCCAACCCCCAGCAGAGAATTGCAAACAGTGAGGTTCCAAGGCCGCTGCCCTTCTGGTCACATTGGCCGGTGCAGACCGTGTTCCAGTTAGGGTCTTCCTGAGCCCGGCTGCAGATCGCCCCCAATTGCCCTGGGCTACCTTTCCCTCATTAGCAGCAGCCTTGGGTGCTGCTACATCAGCACATACCCGGTGGCCGGCTGACGGGGCTTGGAGTCATGTCCCAGGGCAGCTGGCTGCCATGTGGTGCAAGGGCCACAGCCATGCAGAGTGGAGGCCGGATCCTTGGGGACCCTGGGGCAAGACAGGGTGCACTGGTGCCACATTAGGTGGTGTGTCCTCTTGGGGATTTCCGTCCTGCAGTCTCTGGAGCATGCCCCTTGGGATTCCTTGGCCCACGGCACCCCGAGTGGGTAATCCGAGTCTCTGCAGGGCTTGATAGCTGCAGCCACTAAGCCAGGATGGCTCTGTGTTAAGAGTTAACATGTTAACTCTTCTTCAGTGTCACAACGTTTTCCCGTGAACGCCAGGGGCAGCATTTCCCCGCCTGCCTTATCAGCCCTAGCAACCAGAAGCCTGGTTTCCAGGAAAGCAGCCACTCCATCCAACCTGGCGAAACCCACTCCCCAGCCTGGCCACTGACACGGCATTTACGCCCCAGGACTCCACAGCAGAGGGGTGTCTTAGCTGTGGCCACGTGGCATCACTTCCGATCGGCCAGCCATCCCCCACTTCCCCCATGCAGCCTCGCCCCCAGCCCTTCTCCTCCCCGAGGTCCAGGCTGATAGTTTGCGAAGTAGTGGGAATGCTTTGGGCTTTTGGTGGTGAGGCTGGGGAAGGGGCACTAATTCCCTTTGTTTCTGAAAATATCCTTGGGCCCTGGCTGCTCTAATCTCTTCCCTGGGCAGAGGCTCTGGGAATGCCACGTGCTCGCTGAGTGGCCGGGCTGGGTGGCCCTGGGGAAGACCCTCCCGTTCCCTGGGGCACCTGCCTCCCTGGGGCCACATGGAACGCCTTGTCTCTGCACCCCACATCCTGTGAAGCGCTTGGGAGAAAGAACCGTGTTGCTGACATGCAAGCGTGGCAACCGCCTTGAGCAAGTTTGGTGGTGCCTTGGTGAGCCACGAAAAAGCAGGGCTGCTGTGTCTTGTGATGTGAAGATGTTCTTTTCCTAACCGTATATGTCTCCCCGAGAGAACCAGTAAATAATGTGCTCCCTCTGGCTGGGCTGTCTCTCCATAGCTGCCCCGGGAGCCCTCTGGCCCTGCTCGCTGCTCCTCCTGTTTCAATTTCCATGTCCTCTCCGTTTTGTAACTCGAGGAGCATCTTGGGCTCAGGAACAGCTGACATCCCGGCAGGCAGCTCCCAGCCATGGCTCCTGGGGAAGGGGCGATAGGCACTGACTTGCAGCTGTGCTCCGGGGCACCCTGTCCCCAGGGCTGTGAGTCACTGGAAACTGAATGAGGATGTGTGCTGGTGGGTGGAGGCCGCCGGTGCCAAGCCCAGAAGATCTGGCAAGGCCATGCGAGTGAGTAATGAGACGGGAGATGTGGATGAGCATTTCTCACGGGAGGATCCCGCACACAGCCTCTCATCACATGTCATCCTCCGCATTGGTCCCCCGCCAGAAAGGGGGCCCACTGCTCCTTCGGGGGGCATGCGTGGCTAGACTCCGCTCACACTGCTGAATCGGGGAGCTCGAAGGACCTTTGCAAGCTATCCCACCCCAGCCCTGTATTTTCCAGATGAAGAAACGGAAGTCCAGAGGGGAAATGAATTGTCCCAAGTTGGGATAGAGCAGGGCTTGAACTCAGAGCTATAGAGTCCACACACTGGGAAGCTCAGGGGCTCTCAGCTCCGACACCTGCCCTGGCCTCACGTGTTTCCCTTGCACCCAAGGAGGTGAGCTGTAAGATTCATGGACTCTATCCCTGAGCCTGGTCCCTGCACCCCTAGCTCTGCTGCCGGCCCCGCCCGCTGTAGCCCCGGACCCCTTCTAAAAGTGATGGCTTTCCCTTCTGGCTCAAACTAAATCTTCCACCCCCATCACCCTGGGGGAGGGACGGGTGGAGCACCAGCCTGGGGCGCCTGGGAAGAGCACCCTTGGCCGTTCCCTGCCTCCAGCTGTTCTTTTTTTTTTTTTTTTAACATCTTTATTGGAGTAGAATTGCTTTACAATGGTGTGTTAGTGTCTGCTTTATAACAAAGTGAATCAGCTATACATATACATATGTCCCCATATCTCTTCCCTCTTGAGTCTCCCTCCCACCCTCCCTATCCCACCCCTCTAGGTGGACACAAAGCACGGAGCTGATCTCCCTGTGCTATGCGGCTGCTTCCCACCAGCTATCTATTTTACGTTTGGTAGTGTATATGTGTCCATGCCACTCTCTCACTTCATCCCAGCTTACCCTGCCTCCTCCCCGTGTCCTCAAGTCCATTCTCTATGTCTGCATCTTTATTCCCGTCCTGCCCCTAGGTCCTTCAGAACCATTTTTTTTTTTTTAGATTCCATGTATATGGGTTAGCATACGGTATTTGTTTTTTCCTTTCTGGCTTACTTCACTCTGTATGACAGACTCTAGGTCCATCCACCTCACTACAAATAACTCAATTTCGTTTCTTTTTATGGCTGAGTAATATTCCATTGTATATATGTGCCACATCTTCTTTATCCATTCATCCGATGATGGACACTTAGGTTGTTTCCATCTCCGGGCTATTGTAAATAGAGCTGCAATGAACATTTTGGTACATGACTCTTTTTGAATTACGGTTTTCTCAGGGTCTATGCCCAGGAGTGGGATTGCTGGGTCGTGTGGTAGTTCTATTTGTAGTTTTTTAAGGAACCTCCACAGTGGCTGTACCAATTCACATTCCCACCCGCAGTGCGAGAGGGTCCCTTTTCTCCGCCCCCTCCAGCATTTGTTGCTTCTAGATTCTTTGGTGACGGCCCTTCTGACCGGTGTGAGGTCCTACCTCACTGTGGTTTGATTTGCATGTTCTTTTACTATTGAGCACATGCACTGAAGGGGCCAGGAGAGCTTGGGCAGCCAAGCAAGTCGTCTGGGGCGTGGCCAGCAGCGCCGGGGTTGGTGGCTGACCCGCAGAGACAGCCAAGGAGTCCTCAGGCTCTGGCTTGCCCTGTCGCTGCGCGCTGGAGTGGGAATTTCTGAGAACGTCCCTGGAGGCGAGAATGTGGACGAGGCCACTCCCGGCCGAGGGCTTGGAGGGGCGCCTTCCCTCAGAGCTCTGGAAGGCCACGCATTTGTCTATCTGCATAGAGTCGCGCCCGCCCACTCTGTCCACCTCTGCTTTCCCCATGGGCTCAGATGCCATTGGCATTTAATACTTGTTAAAAAATAGCAACATCTGAACCACTGACCTTCACATAAAGGCCTTGGAGACCACAGCCAGAGCGGTTCCCCCTTGGTGGAGCCAGACAGCCAAGGCCTGGAAGGGGGAGAGAGAAATACACCCTCAGCTCAGGGGTGGGGACGCCGGCGTCCGGGCGTGGCGTGGAGTTTGCCCCGGACCCAGCCAGGCTCAGAGGTCGTGCTAAGTGGGACGGGGTGCCCTACGGAGGCGCCGGGCTGCTGGCCCTCTGCAAACCAAGGGCAGAGCCTGCCTCACCTCGCCCCAGCCCTGCAGACAGCGCTGGTGGGGTCAGGTGGCCTGGGCACCCAGCGTTTCGGACACTGGGCTGAGGCTGGGCACTTCTGTCACCTCTCTTCTTTGCCTGACCCAGCAAAGTCCCTTCCACCATTGTTCCGCCAAGACTTCCTTGTCTGGTGGTGAAGGACAGGAGGGACTGGGGTTTTCCAGCCAGCATGAGTCTTACGTTCTGATCTCTTCCTTTAAAAAAAACAATGATGCCGCCTTTATCCACGAGGCCTGGTCGGCAGAGTCCGGGCAAAATCTTCTTTTTGATCCAGCCCACTCCTTCCTCTTTTCCTTCTTCCCTAAGACTGGGGAAAGGTGCATGTGGAGAGGGGAGGGGACCTGTGTCTCCTGAGGGCCTGGCCCTGGAAGGCAAGGTCACGTCACTTATTTATTTACCTCCCCACGGAAGCGAGTGGACAGGCGAGGCAGCTGGAGTTGGGGCAGTCAGCGAGTGGCCGGGGTCGGTGCTGGTGGTGGCCAGGGCTGCATCCCAGGCTGATGTGAGGCGCCTGGAGCCTCTCCAGGGCTTGATGCTGACACCTGTGAGAGGCTCACGGTGCAACAGGCACTGTTCAAGGGGCTTAATGTGTTTGATACCTTTTCTTCTTGACGATGGTCTCGTGAGGAGGTGTTTCCCCATTTTACAGATGAGGAAACTGAGGCTCAGAGAAGTTAAGTACCTTTCAAAAACGGTCCCTTTAGTTTCAGAGCCACTGCTACAGCGGAAACAGGTGTCTTCTGGGGTCCTTGACGATATGGATGACTGGACTGTTGGAGTGACCAGCTGTCCCAGTTTGCCAGGGACTCTCCCAGGCTTAGTAATGAAAGTGTCCTGGGAAAGCCCTTAGTCTCTGGCACACCTGGGGGGTTGGGCACCCCATCAAATGCTCGTCCGTCTCTACCTCCTATGGCACAGCTATTGCTTTTTATTTTTTAAATTTTTATTGGAGTCGAGTTGATTTACAAAGTTGTGTTAGTTTCAGGTGTGCAGCAAAGTGAATCAGTTATACATCTACATATATCCACTCTTTTTTTTTTTTTAGATTCTTTCCCCATATAGGCACATCTATTGCTTTTGATCTTCACAGTAACTTGGGAAAGACAGAGAGGGGCCCCGGGGGTAGAGAGCAGACCCCACATCCTGGGGTTATTTGAGGATGACAGGGAGAGACATTCTTAGCCCAGAGCTGGGAAGCCAACGAACGCCCATTCAGTGACCACTCTCATTGTCCCCCTAACACGATGTGGGGGGCAGAAGAAGGGGAAGGGACAGCAAAGCTGGGGACTCCAGTGCAGCAGAGGGAGCACCCAAGAGCTGAGTTCCTGCCGGGCGGCATTTCCACCCTTCACCCGTGTCCTGGGGGCAGGGTCTGAGCTGCGGGGCACACCTGGGCGCAGGTGAGGAAGACAGGCAGAGGGAGGTCAGTGCACCGGCCAAGCCAGGCTGTGGGGAGTGAGGCTTTCCTCCAAGCCCATCATCCTCCAAAGTCCAGTCATGAGGCGGGGCTCTCTAGCGGGAAGGAGACGCCAGGATGATGCTTTGACGACGGGGCTGGACGCAGCAAGAGGCAGAGAAACAACCTCTGCGGGGCTGGGAGTGGAAGAGGTTTCTGACCAGAGGCTGTAAGAGCTGTCTCAGTGTACCAGGCCTTCCTATGTGCCAGGCGTTTCTCTTTGCTTTCCCACATTTAACCCATTCCTGCGTTCCGAATCCTAGGAGGTCAGTATCATCATCATCATCATCGTCTCCATTTTACAAATGAGGAGAGTAAAGGCACAGAGGAGTAACGAAACTTACACAAGGTCACACAGCTACTAAGTGATGTAGCTGGGATTCAAATTTGTCTGATGGTTAAGGAGGAGAGGAGCTTTCCCTTCCTTTCTTTTCCTCCCTCCCTCCCTTCCTCCCTCCCTCTTTCCCTCCTTCCTTTCCTCCTCCTTTTTTTAAAATTATGCTGCCTTTTCTCTGCCCACAAGGCCAGGTCGGTGGAGTCCAAGCAGAGTCTTCTTTTTCAGCCAGCTTCTCACCCTTCCTATTTTATTTTCTTCCGTAAACTTTTCTGCCCCAGGCCCCATCAAGGAGTAGGGCTGACAGTGGAGGGAGCCGGTGATTGGTAATCCGGGTGTGTGAGTGTGAGATAGTGTGTGAGTGTAGATCAGAGTTGCTCCAGGAAAACATCTGGATCCTGGAGCTTGCAGACCACCCCGCCTCGCCCCTGCTAGTTCACGCCTCCTTCATGGCTAGTCTCCTTTCAGGAGCCTGGGGAGAGCACCAAACCCTGAGATCACCTGTTGGCTTTGCCCCAACTCACTGCTCAGGAAGCAGCCTCTGTGCATCCCTTGCACCTGTGTCTGATGGGAAATCGGGGGCAGGGGGAGCAGATCAGGAAAGAAGCTGTGCTGGGTGTGGGTTCCATGCCCTGGGCAAGCTCTACCTCTGCCCCGCCCCTCCTGACAAAGGGGGAGCCTGTGAGTCACTGGCGCAGGCACCGCCTCACCAGTTTGGCTCTCTTCCCAGCACCACCCTTGCCACCAGTTCCTCACCCCTGGCCATTACTCACCTGTCTCCATCTGTTCCCATCACCGAGTCTGTGTGGGGCTCATCTGGGGACCAGCCCTGCTGGGAACCACATAATTGTGACTGGCCTGCATGTCAATACATTGAAATGAATGAACAATACAAGCCCAACACCAGTCACGGCAGATGGTCCAACCTGTGAAGAAATACAGCATCCACATCTGTGTAGTGGGGAGTCTTGGTTCATGTAGCTTTCGCACTGGAAGCCCTCTTTTTGCCGGCGAGTTAGGGAATTAGATATACCAGAGCTACAGAGAAGCCTTTTCTAGGTAGAAAGCATTTTGCAGAGTAACAAGTAGAGCAGCAGGAAGTGCCTTAAACTACAGCATTGCGGGAGTATCTGTGAATTACGGTTCACCACGGCTGGAGTAACAGCGAGACTGAAATCAGTCTTCCTACCTCAACAGAAAATGTATCGAATACGTGAATACAGACTCTATTTTTAGGCCTGACATGTGAGCAAGTGTAGACTGAGAATCCTCTGTAATCAGAACATCAATGCTGGTACAAAAATGTGATTATTCCAATCCAGTCTGGCTTGGAAGGTGGAGCAGTTTGAGATCAGAAAAAGATCATGAAACCAGGATGATGGAAGAAAAGAACCTGTGACTGCGATACATCTCTTTGCCGTTCTTAGCTAAAGGCAGGGTTGCACAGGTTGTGTACTGCACAGCTCTGGAAGGCACTCTTCCTAGCCACCACAGTATGTAGTGTGTTGTAAAGCAGTAGACCTGGATAAGGGTTTTCCCAGTCCTTTAGTTAGGGGTATGTGAAAAGTTAGTATGAGAACAAAGCAGTGCGTATTATTTGGAGTTTGTCTATGCATCTGTTTATGCTTCCCTTAACTGTTCAGCAAATTGCATATATAATTCACTCATGTGGATTCAGTCATTCAAGAAATTTTTGTTATGAAATAATTATAGGTTTATAGGAAGTTGCAAAACAATGTACGAGAAGGTCCCGTGTACACATTATCCGGTTTTGCTCAATGATAACATCTTGCAGAACTACATATAATATCAAAACCAGGAAATTGACATTGGTACAACCCATAGAGCCTATTCAGATTTCACTGGTTTCACATGCAGTCATCTGTGTATGTGTGTGTATGTGTGTGTGTGTGCTTCAATGCATGATAAACTTTTATCATGATAAACCGGCTGTAGATTCTTGTAACCATCTCCACAATGAAGATACAGAACTGTTCCATCCCCAAGGACATCTCCCACCTACTATATCCTCTCCATCCTTAACCTCTGGTAACCACTAATCTGTCCTCTGGCTCTATAATTTTATTTCAAGAATGTTATATAAATGGGGATTTAATCTTTTTTAAAATTGCCAATCATTTTTTAACTAATTCTTTCACTACAGAGTTCTGAGTTAAGGATTTCTACGCAAGTATTCCTCAGGAGAGGTGCTTGAACTAGGGAAACCCAACTGATAGGGAGCCAGAATATGGTGCCTGGGGGGACAGGCCAGGAAACAGGACAGCACTTGTACTTATTAAGCACTTACTGTGTGCCAGGCCCTGTGCTCAGGCTTTAAGTGGGCTTCCTGCCGTACAGCGCCTCGAGAGGCAGACTCCGCCTTGGGGTTCGTCCCCACCCTCATCCAGCACACGCTCTTTACGTCCTTTGCATACGAGCTTCTCATTGGGTCACCATCATCCCGAGAGCAGGGGTGTCTCTCGCTCCTCCTGGAGTATGTGGGAACCATGGGACCTCTGGCCACTGAGTGTTTCCGTCAGATCCCCCTCCCCTGGGCACGAGGCAGCTCTGGCTGCCCAAGGGGCTGTGTGTGGCTCTTGGATTGCCCTTGCTGCCACCTCCCAGCTGCTAGGACCAAACGCCACCTGGGAGCTGGATGCAGGTGGCCTTCAGCATTGGCATTACTTCCTGTAGCCACCTGGCTGCCTCAGGTTCTCACTTATGAAGATCTAGAGAGAAACCCTCGCAAACACTGCTGGCGCCCTCGGCATTTGCAGGAATTAAAGATTAATGGAGAGGAACTCATTGTCCTAAATCCCCAGCTGCATATGAGTGTAGCAAATTCCCTTCTCGAGGTTATTAAGGCTCAGTGGCCAGGTGAGGCTAGGAGGCCAGGGACAGAATGTAATTGGCCAAGTATCTGGGATTTGGGACTGAATTGGCACAAACTGGTGAACAGGGACTTTAAACCCAGGGATGGGTTACAGGCACTATTGAATTCTCATGTCTGGAGGGCTCTGAAAACAGAAGTGAACATGATGTGTCTGACCAATTAGGTGCAGTGTTACCTGAAGTAAAGGCATCAGCTAAAGGTTATTTTAGAGCCTGTGTTGCACTTCGGTTTTGTGAAATCTCTACTCTGTCAGTGGAGCTATGGCCTAATGCGGAGAAGATACAGTCTTGGTGTTTCAACTTTGCCTGACCACCAATGGATATACTACAGCCAGTCTGTAGGCAGAATCCTCTGGTATGATATTCCAACGGTTTAAAGATTGAATATTTACAACCGTTTTGAAGTTGGAACGCCTGTCACTGTTTGGTTAGCGTTGTGGCCAAGTACGTCATATTTTATTTATTAAGGCAAATAAGAATTGTGTTGTTGGGATTTTGTTGGACTAAAAAACCTGGAGGCCCCTTGAACAGTGCGACAGGAGATAGTTTGCATTTAACCATTCTTTCTAAGTTAGAACCCGAGGCCATAAAGCCAGATTTGCTTCAGAGAAGCTCGTATCAGGAGAGAAACAGTCACTGTGTCCTTGTCACTGGACACAGCTATGCGATTACATTCCCCCAAAACGGTAGATGCTTTGCTGACTTTAGAAGTTTACTGTTAAGTCATTAAACCTTTGTTCTTCGACCCTTTGTCTTGGAAAGCCGCACTTTCTCAGGCCCCCCCTCGTTATAGTTAAAATAGTCCAAAGTTCTTGTGAGTCCTTCAAGGACAAAAACGGATAGAGTCCCCTTTCGTGGAATCCAGATCAAAGCAAACAACATTAAAGCAAAGTCCAAAGTAAGTTGATCCTAAAAGAAACACTGGAAAATTTTTGTTTACAAGTAAGAACGCTGTGGTGCACTGGAGATGGGATTTTTCCATAAAGAGAAGTCCTTAGCTTTATTGCATGGAGTCACTGCCCACCCTCTTCTCTTCGTAGCAAGCAACCTTTTGTGCGGGGCATCCTTCTGTGAGGGGCACACTGAAGCCTCCCCCTCTCTCATCTACAATCCTAACATCCAGAAAGGTGGGAAAACCAACAGAGGTTTTGTGTATCTGATGCCACTTGGCAGTAAAATCTGACCTGAACTGACTTAAGACTTAGAGCTTATTTATCTCACCTACCATGAACCTTCCTTCATATTTCATTGCAGAAATATTAACATTGAACATGGGGCAGTGCCCCGGGTGCCCCGCGAGTGGTGTCACATAAGTTATGCTAGATGTACTGCATTATCTTTCTAAAAATCTGAAAATCTTGGAATTCTGTAACACAGCTGCCTCCAGGATTCTGGATAAGGGATTGTGGACCTAAAACACAGCCTTTTTATTTTCCTGCTGCGCAAACATCCGATGCCTTTTTTGATAGGCAGTTGATATCTCCTGTCGCACTGTTCAAAGTTGGGTCCCCAACCAGATGGCCCAGGCTGTCAAGCCCTTAGTCTAAGGCGACATGATCCCACATTAAACCCCGGACTCCAGTGCTTTCTCTGCCCTGCCCGGCGTCCAAGCAGCGCGGCCTTCAGGCTGGCTGGACACAGAGGTGACCGCGGCACTGACCCTCCTGCGCCTTCTCCACGCAGGCGAGGCAGGCAGGACCACAAGCTCTAGGCCCATCGCCGCCCAGGCTTCCATCGGGTGTGTAAGACCTTATGGTAAATCCACTGAGTCATTCACCCGTTATTCTGTCAACCTTTCATTTCCTCAGTTACCGCTTACCGTGTGCCTTTTGTGATCTAAGTATGTCTCGTGGAGATCCTCGTACAAAATGAGAGGGAGAGTGTGGAGTTCGGACTCAATCAGGATTTTCCCAGACAGTGTTTTATAGACTCCAAGAGGTGTTAATAGATTTTAGAGGAAAAAGATTTTCACGATCAAGTAAAGTCTTGAAAATGATGCATTAAACAGAGTCCAACAGGTTTCTTCACTATAGCATATTTCTGAGTCCTTAATAACAGAATATGCGTGGCTGACCTCCAGAAGAGAGCATTAGCATTGCCCAAGGAAGGCCCGAGGACCTCTGGGTCTCTGCTTGCTCAGATCAGTTTCGTATTGTATGGAGGCTCTAGGAGTGCATTACGTAGAAGGTGGCATAGCGGAATGACCCATAAGGCAATGGGAAACGTTTCCACCCAGCTCAGTCTCTGAGTTGTCCAGGGCTGCAGGCTCTTGCCTCTTCCCACTGCTCTGAAGGTACGTGCAAGTGCAGGTGGCCACCTGGGGCCACGGGAGCACAGAGAATGCTCTTTCTGGGCCCATCTAACCTGGAAAAATAATAGCCCCTTGCGAGCAATTTCCAACCGCATCTCTTTGAATTTCTTCTGTTCCCTAGACAGCTTGCCTTCCATGGCATTATGCCAGGCACAGCAGAGAACATTACTGCCCCTGACCTGTTAGCATTTTGAGAACCAAGATTTCTCCCGATCCAAGAATATGTGGTGGATAAGAGGAGCCCCATTTTCATGACTGGTCTTACAGTTGCGTTAAGGTCTCGCCAACAAACATGGTCCGGTGTAGTAGTTGAATACACTTTTCTATAGTTGCAGTGATTTACCTATGGAGATTCAATACCACTTTATGACTAACTCATGGAACAGTGTTTTACTTGACATAAGATACAGTCTTGAGGTAGGATGGGGATAGACAGATTCTTTAGTGTTTGCTTCCTTCAATAATGATTTGAGTTCAATTTCTGAATTGGACTTGGGTTCTTTTTTCTGTGTTTATGGTTGCAGCTGTTATTATAATTATTATTTCTACCATTGACAGGAACTGTATCACTTAATTTCTATTTGATTTAGTTGTACCTCAGTTTTACCAGAGGAAAATGGGAATTTGTAAATATTATGAAGAAATGCCTGTGAAATTGGGAGCACTCCTGGAGAGAAAAATTGTAGGTATTAAGAAATGACTTTTTTTTTTTTTTTTGTGGTACGCAGACCTCTCACTGTTGTGGCCTCTCCCGTTGCGGAGCACAGGCTCCGGACACACGGGCCCAGCCGCTCCGCGGCATGTGGGATCTTCCCAGACCGGGGCACGAACCCGTGTCCCCTGTATTGGCAGGTGGATTCTCAACCACTGCGCCACCAGGGAAACCCAAGAAATGACTTTATTTTTTTCAGTGATCACTGTGTAGTGAGCACCCAACAAAAATATGACTAGGAGGTAAGAATGATGGTGCCGTGAAGGGAGGGGCCTCTTCTGTCTCCGTATGTACTGAGCCCCACAGGGGTAAGTGGAGTTGCGCAGTGCTTGCTGAGTGCCTGAAACACCAATTAACGACCGTCGGAAGGAAGGAGGTTGGAGGAAGGGAGGGGTCCATCTTCTGAGCCAGCGAGTAACAGACTATCACCCTTGTCTTGTCTGGAGCCCAGGAGATGTGTCGAACTCTTTTCTTCACATACTGTTTTTCAATATTCCAAATTTCCTGAGATGTGTCCCTTCCCCTTCTTGTGTGGGTGAGCGAATCATCTCATTCATCAGACTTTTGGAACTTGGTTAGTACAGCAAGCATGGTTCACTAGTTTTCCGTTTTTCCGTTCTTTGTGCCCCAGCAAACCTGTGTCTTCGAGTAGTGGGGTGCTCCCACCTTTGGACTGTGCGCTAGGATGCTACTAATGTTTGAATCACTTGATCCTTTAAAAACAATGCAAACCCAAGGGACACTCAGCCCAACCAACATTTTCCTTCCCTAATTGTAGAAGGGTCCACTTTCCTCCTGGACCTTCCTCCCCACACCTCGCACGTTTCCTTCTCCCCGACGGGCCGTGGCACACAGGCCAGGGGCGTGTGGTTCAGAAGACAGAACGCTGGGCTGGGAGCCAGGAGACCAGGGTTGGGGCCTGGGTCCCCACCTTGCTTCTCATCCATCATGGGGGCTTAGGCAAATCTCTCGGCTTTTCTAGTATCGCATTAGCCCACAGGGCTGTCCTGGAGCAGCACAGGCTCAGCGCGGAACGCTTGCTTTGCCCTGGTCAGTGCCATAGCCGTGATTTTTCCTGGACCCCCTTATGGTCACCTCATTATACTGTCCTTGGAGTCAACCAAGGCCCGCCTATCATCTGTCTGTCTGTCTACCTATCTATCATCTATCTACCTACGTATCTGTCATCTATGTACTTAATTTTGTGGCTTCTCTCTCCTGAAGCCATGAGATCACCTGACGGCGAGGACAGACGATAGAACGGTCACCTCTCTTGCTGGCAGGGGAGAGGGTGTTGGGCAGTGACGTCCCTGAGCTGGGCACTGAGTGCTGGACAGCCTGACCCCAGGTCCTCTCCTGCCAGAAATCCCTGCGCACCTTAACTGGGGTGAAGCTGCCTGGTTGCCCATCTACCAGTTAAGACCTCAGGACCTATGAATAGAGCCCCGTGTGCCCTGCTGAGCTCTGGCCCTCCTCCCGCACGTGGCTCCCGCACCAGCTCTTCCCCCACCTGCAGGCTCTCCCTGCTCCCAGCGCCTCTCCCAGCTGACCTCACTGGGGACACGTGTGGGATGTGTGTCCATCATCACAGAGAGTTTTGGAGTTTTAAGATGGGGCTTCCTTGTCTGTCTGTCTGTGTGTGTGTGTGTGTGTGTGTGTCTGTGTGTGTGTGTGTGTGTGTGTGTGTGTGTGTGTGAAATAGCTTTACTGAGGTAACTTGCACATCACACAATTCACCCACTTACAGTTTACAAATCGATGGTTTTTAGGGTGTTCACAGAGTTGTGTGACTACCGCTACAATCAGTTTTAGGCTGTTTTTATTACTTCAGAAAGAAACCTCTTCACTTTCTCTTGAGCTACCAGCCTTCTGTCCCCTCGTCTCCCTCCCGACCAGCCATAAGCAATCACTAATCTACTTTCTGTCTCTGTTTTTATTTACCAAGCAGATGGGGAATTAAATAAAAACTTCTTCTCTTGCAGTGAAAACTATGCTCATGAACGGCCAGTAGTACAGGGATCGTGCCCAAAGGGTCGGCCCAGTGAGATGGGGTTGGGGGAGGCTCCAGTTTGCAACCACCGAGAGGTCAGAGGTCACAGAAGGCTAAGGGTCGTGCTTCCTTTCTCTGCCCCTGTGCTGGGGGACTCAGGAGACATGTCTTTCCCCAAACTACCCACCGCATTACTAAAGTGAAGGACTGTTGCCAGGAAGCCAATTACAGTGTGGACGCAGGGACCTCCAGGCAAAACTAGAACCTAAATTGTGCGATGCCAAAGCCGGAGAAAGCTTGGAACTCATTAGGGCCCACTTAGGCCCCATTCCGTGGATTTGGGAACTGAGGCTCAGAGAGATTAAGACAGGACTGGAATCCAGGAACCTGTAATCCTGGATTTCCATTCTCTCAGCAGAAGAAAAAACATTTCGTCAAAGTGTACAGCAAGTCAAACCGGGCTAGAAGGGTCGAAAGGGAATCTGCAGGAGATGCCGGTTAAACCCGAAGAAAAGGCACTGCTGTCTCGTGATTAGAACACAAAGCATCTCCCGGGAGCATCTCCCCTAAAGCTGTGTTAGCAATGGAGAGTGTGGTCTGACTTTATGGTGGAGAAGGCTGGCTGGTCACCTGGTCAGGTGACCAAGGGTAAAAATCCCACAGGCGAGACATGTCGGCCCAGTGTGCCCCAGTGGTGGTGCTCCGGGCCTGAAGTCATCCCTGAGGTGCCTGGTCTGAGGGCGTGGCCTGAGACTGGTCCTGAGACAAGATTGGGCTGCCCAGTTGAGGGTCAGCTACAGAATGAACGGTTGTGCTCTTACGCTTGTCCAGGACACAGGAGACAAAGAACGCCTTCGTAACTTTCATATTGAAGGAGACTAAATGCAAGGAGTGATCCTGGATTGGGTTTTGGACCAGAAAGAAAAAGGTGACATTGATGGGACTGTTGGTGGGATCCGAATGGGGATTCTGGTTTGGACGGTAGTGTTGAATCAGAGCCGATTTCCTGATGTGGACGATGGTATTGTGATTATGTGGAAGAGTGCCTTTGTTTTTGAGAACTACACTCTGGAAAATACACCTGGAGTATATAGGAGTGATGGGGCATCAGGGTTACAACTTGCTCTCAAATAGTTCAGAAAAGAAGTAATGGGGATGAAAGAGAGAGAGAGAGAGAGAAAGCAAATGGGGCAAAATTGGGAATCTGGGTGAAGGAGATATGGAAGTTCTTTGTACTGTTCTTGCATATTTTCTGTAAATATGCGGCATTATTAAAAACAAAAAAGGAAATCAACGAGCCCCTCCCTCGCACCCCAGTCCAAACCAAACCAAGAAAGCAAAGCGCCTTCTCAGCAGGTCATCTAGTGCCGCCTCTTTGTCACTAGAAAGATTTCCAGAGAGGAACCTTTAATATAGTTCTTACTTGTATTACTTAAAAGTTCTTGTCATTTAAAAATGTCTCTTATTTAAACTCTCTGGAGGAAAAGTTTCTCTTGAATATTCTCAGAATCAAGAGAGTATTGGGAATCTTATTACCTCAAATATACTGTCATTCAGGTTGTTTTTACTATTAAAAACCCCCTGGGAACCGGGAGTGACAGATCACCTGTTCACGTCCTGTGAGCGCACCGAGCCCTCATGCTTGACCTGCCACGAGCTTCTGGGGGGCCCAGGAAGGATCAGGCCCCCCGCCCATCCCCGGGACTCGTGTTAATGAGCAGTGATCACTAGACAGAGGCCACAGCCTCCCGGCTGTTAAGGTTCTGTGGTCCAGCCCAGAGGCATCACTGAAGCAGTTGTTTTGAGACGTGTCAAGATGGAATGGGGGGCATTCTAATTTAAGAATAACCCCTTGCCTCTCAGACATAGGGGTGTGTGTGTGTGTGTGTGTGTGTCTACCTTTACTTATACCTGCACACACACCCACGCGTGCACACCTGTGACTTAGAACACGACATCCCCACACTCTGGATGTGCTCAGTATCTGCCCGCCTCTCTCTGTTCCCACGTTTTCATGCTGTCTTCTGTAGAGCCAGGACAGGCAAGTTTGTAAACTACATTGCCCAGAGTCCCTTGTCATTTCTGTGTCAGCCAGTGGCAGGCACTGTCAGGGGATTGGCAGGAGACAGGAGTGGCCCCGTTTCCTCTGGAAGTGGCAGCGGCAGCAATGGTAGCAAAGTTTGGCCTCGTGGTCCCTGCTCAGGTGGCCTGGTTTCCACACCGTGGCAGCAGAGGGTCTGCGGCAGCCGCAGGAGAATGGAGGGCCTGGCCTCCTGCAGAGTAACGCTGGTGCCAGCAGCCTGGGGGCAGCCCTGGGGGGCGGGGTGGAGGCAATTCCAGTGTGAGGGCAGATTCCTATCATTATTTAATCTCTGGATAATCTTCCTGCCCCCCTTTTCCCAGCCCTTCCAATGATTTGTGACCTACTCCCTGTATTAAATCCCTCTGGTTTGAAACACGTAGGGTGGTCTCTGATTCCGCAGATTTTGAAGAATAGTTGGGAAATCCAGGGGGGTTTCTTGTCTGACACCTTGGCGATTGCCAAAGAGTCTGTGGTTATAGAAGCCAAGACAGGAAAAGAAATGGCCTGTTCCTGTGCTTCGTTTTGAAACAGAACTTCACGGACACGCAGAGAAGGTCTACGGCATTTGTTTCCAGTATTTTCTGTCCTTAAGACATTCGATGCAATTAACACTTTTGTTTCTGTTGTCTCCCAACTTTGTCTTTCCTGCCAGTCTCACAGCAGAGTTGGTCACCTCTCATGATACTAACAGGGCCGCCATCACCGTATTTCCTTTTGAGTCCTTCCTCTGGTTTATACTTTGGGGTTCAATACTTTATCTCTCCTGAACTTTGCTCTTTCATTGGGTTGCTCACTCTTTCATATTTAGCCATCCATTCAACCAAAACAAAAGTTGTTTTTCACCGAGCACCTACTCTCTCAGGCACTGTACTAGAATCTGGAGTTACAGGGGACCATACAGATGCGGGCCTCCCATTTAGTGGGGCCGACGGGCTAGTAGCTCAGCAGTTTCTATGTGGAGAGAGAACTGCTGCAACCAGAGCCACAATGGACCCTCTCTTACCCTTTCGGTAAAAATCACACTCTCGATATTCCCCCAGTTATATGTGTGTGGGTCCCCATGATACCTATACCTGGTAAAAGGAAGCACTGGCCTGGCCTGATGTAGAACGTGATTCAGTAAATGATGGACATAGTTAAAACGAAAATAAATAAATAAAATCTGGACACAATAGTTTTTCAGAAGGGTATGAGAGTCTGGGACTAACGGGCAACCCAGGAGAAGGAAGCTCTCAGCAGCCTTCTGGCGGCCACGGAGGTCCACAGATCAGGAGCTCACCCTCCTGCCCCAAACACGCTTGCTCTGTGATCCATTCTCTACAGCATCGCTGCCTCGGGAAGGAGACCCCTATGTGTGGCCTAAGTCTGCCCTCAAGGTGTCTGCAGTCCCTGTGGTGGCTCTTCCAGAATCTTCTCTCCTCTTCCGTTCAGAGCCCAGCGTCTCAGGCTCCGAATGCCACGTGTGCTGGAAAAAAATCTGCATTTTCCCGGAAAGGGGGTTAGGTCATTCAGTGCTAGCTTCTGAAGTTGGCGAGTAAAGGAGAAATCTTAGAGCTCCCCTTAAGTTGTCCCCAAGGATGCTGCCTTTCACTCAGGCAATGACCAGCCTGGAAGGGACCCGGGCTGGAGGGGCAGCGGCTCTCCTGTCCCAGTTTCCTCTAGTGCCCGGAATTGCTGGTGCTATTTTTAAATTGTTTATATCTCTCTTTAAAACACTCTTTCGGCCAAGCCCTGCTGGGTAACTCAAATGTGCATGGACACAAGTCCGTTGACTATATTTGTTGTTATTTGTTTTCCTTTTCTTATGATTTCTTGTATCGTGGGGTCTCACCACGTGCATTTTTAACTTATTTAAAATTAACTTTACCTGTGACCCAGCTGCTCCCTACCTCCCAATACTCATCCTCCCACAAGAAGAGAGAGACAAGGATGAAGTAGTGCGGGGTGCAGGTGATTCGGCCTGCATGCCAGCTCAGTCGTGGGTAAGAGCTGTCCCTCTGCTGTGTCCAATCCTTCTGTCCAGGGAGGGATGTTGACAAGGAAGCAGCCTGTCCTCGTCCATCGTGCTAACCTGTGCGGGGCTGGGGCCTCTGGACTCCGTCTTGGAGGCTTAAGGGAGGTGGCTGATTTCTGAATTGCAGCAGAGAGTGTAGGAGCTGGCCGAGGTAAGAAGAGAGGGCGTGAGGAAGGCCTCCCAGGCAAAGGCCTTTTGAAAATACTGTGAGCCCTCTGTATCCAAGTTTTCAACCAACTGCAGATACAGAGGGCCAACTGTACGGTGCCGTTTTATGAAAGGGACTCGAGCATCCACAAGATTTTGGTATCTGCTGCGGTCTTGGAATGAATTCCCTGCGGGCAGGAGGGCTGACTGTATACAGGACTCCAGGCGAGAGCCCAGGGCACTTGCCAAAGCTCTGTAATAAGTCTTGGTCCCTGGGGAGGGGAGGGTAAGTTTGGAGGAAGTAAGCAGGGTCTATGGGACACACTAAGGCACTTGGAGAGCATCGAGAGATTTTAAGGAGGGGTCTTGTTCAACTAGGCTCGTATTTTAGAGAGAAGACATCCCAGTGGTCAGCCCTCCCCAGTAGGGGAATTACCCTACAGGGCAGCAGGTGAATTAGGACCCTCTCACAGTAATTCAGTTGGGATGACAGGTGATGGTAGCTTAGGATGGAGGCACTGGAATCTGTGTGCAGGAGTTTCAGAGTTTTTCTAAATTTAGTTTTGATGCTTTCAGTCTTGGAAAGGTCTTTTAATTTTCCTCGGACACTCACTTTTTTCAGTATAAAAGAATCAGACACGTGTGGGTCATTTCACTCCCCCAAAAGAAGTGGGTTTACAATTTTTAGAAAACTGGTGCCTGGCAGCCAGCTGTACGCAGATAAAATATCTCTGAAGAGTGAGTTGTCGGTGCTTTGACTCTCAAAACCTATTCTAAAAAGTTAAGAATAGGAAACAGCCTTGGGCTCAAATACCATGTGAAATGAAGCAGCGTGTTTGTTGAATGACTATCTTGCCCCCAGAAATAAATCCTTGTGGGGAGTACAGGATGAAAATAAAAGTAAATGAGGCCTGATTCCTGCCCTGCGCAATTTGTAATGAAGTTGGATAATGAAATGACACACATGGGACTATTAATTATGTAGTTAAGTGTTAGGGATACTGTTACTGGCTTGAAATAAAGTACTGCTTTATGGCCAGCAGAGAGATGAGTAGCTCGGAGTTGCTCGGAGGAGGTGGGCTTGGAGTAGTTGGAAGGGCTGCAAAGAGAGAGAAGGCAGATGGGCAGGCAGAGGCCACACAGGGCTGGGCGTGAGGGGACCGTCCTGCGGGCCCTGGACCACGCCAGCGTTCACTCCAAATAGAGCTGCAGTGCACAGAGATTCACAACGACTGCAAGCTCAGTGGAGCCCCAAGTCCCTCTTCTTAAGCAAAGAGCTTACTATTTTGAGTGATGAATCTGTGTCCTTCTTGAAGTGTTTAATTCTCCTGGGCCCAGCGTTTGGACAGGAAATGCAGCCCTGGTCTTGGCATGGTTTCACAGAGAAAGGGAGGCTTGTGTGGGGTTACCCTGTCCCACAAGGAGGAAGAGCCCCTCTTCCCATCCTTATGTGCATCCGGAGCCACTAAAAAGGGGATCAGCCCATCCTTTTCCCAGGAGCTGTGCTGCTTCCAGACAGGCTGAGGGATTTTTTTTTTTTTTTTTTTTTTAGGCTGAGGGATTTTAAGGAGGAATGGATTTATTTCCCCTTTTCCCAGCTCTCTCCACTCAAGGGGCAGCAGCGTGTGGAGTGGGATTTCCTTATGGAGTTGGAGGACAGCATGAGATGTAGTTATTGCCTTTATTGGGTCACTTGTCTCTTCCTAAGTATAAAACCATGAATTCCTTGCAGCTTAGAAAACAAATTTTTAAACGCACTTTGATCGGTCCGAATGTCTAACTGACTGTCACATGGGGCCCTGGAAAGGGCCGTGTGATGGCCGAAACCTGGAAACTCTACTTGGCGTGGGACTGCGAGCCCAGAAATGAAGCGCATCCTTGGTTTTAATCGCGAAGCCTTGTCAGAACCCTTGCTGTGAAGGCGTCAGCCAAGCGGACACGCCCTTCCCCAGGGTCTCAGGCTTGTCAGAAATTGAGAAGATCTTTGATATTTAATAAAACTGCCTTCCGTTTGTCTCCTTTGCAAACAAATCAGAATAAGCCCAAATCTCTGCCCTTGACTTGCCCATTGAATGCGTGTGTTAGTCAGGATGGGCTGGGTTACTGCGGTCAGCAACACCCCTCCCTCCCCAAGTCTCAGTGGCGTAAAACCCAAAAGGTTTCCTTCTCTTTCTCAGTACACATGGAGTAGTGAGTGGGTCGGGGCCCTTCTCCGCGCCAGCCTCAGCCCAGGAGTGGGGCAGCCAGACCAAGTACCATCCCCAGGTCTGCTGGTCCCCAGGCCAGATGTAAAGAGGTGACTGGTGAGTCACCACTGCTTTCTAGAGCTCCTGTCAGGACACATATCACCTCCGTGTGCACTGCTGTGATCTCGGCCAGACCCCAGGCCACTTGTAACTCTAAAGGGGCAGGAGAGGCGGTCCACGGCGTAAGGAGAGCTGGAAATTCGGTGACTCCCAAACCCTGTGACCTCTGAAGGGTGGGGATGTAGTGATGATGTGGCCTGGCCTCATGGCCTGGAAGCCTGCAGGACAGTGATTTTCTCTCGTTAGCTCTTGCTTGTAGGCAAATCATGTAAGTTCGAAGAGATCTCATCTCCTTATCCTTTAAGCAGGAAATGGGTAGGAAGGGATGGAGAAGGGTGAGGAATAATCACACCTGTTCCACCTCCCAAGTAGGAATGCTGTGTGCATGAAAATGAGGCATCGCCAGTGAAAGTGAGATGGGAAGGAAAGGGATTAGAAGTATTTTAATGTTGTGCCGGAGAAAGAAGCCCCCAGGGAACTGCAGCCTGGAGGTGGTCCTCGGGTGTGTCTTAGGGTGAGGGTGTGTGTCTTAGGGCAAGGGTGTGTGTCTTAGGGTACGGGTGTGTGTCTTAGGGTAAGGGTGTATGTCTTAGGGTACGGGTGTGTGTCTTAGGGTAAGGGTGTGTGTCTTAGGGTACAGGTGTGTGTCTTAGGGTAAGGGTGTGTGTCTTAGGGCAAGGGCAGTTGTGTGTCTTAGCGTAAGGGTGTGTGTCTTAGGGTAAGGGTGTGTGTCTTAGGGCAAGGGCAGTTGTGTGTCTTAGGGTAAGGTTGCAGGTTGCAGAAAGTCCAAAATAGCTGTGGCTTACATAGTCTGGACATTGGTTTCTCAGATACAAAGCTGAGGGGCACGTGGTCCAGGGTGGGTGCAACCACTCCCAGATTCTCCAGATTCTCGGTGTTCTGGCTCCCCCCACCTTGCTTCCTTGCCATTCTCCGAGTGTCTCCCTGTTTCAGCCCAAGTGCTCTGGAAACCAGAGCTTGAGGCCAAAGCGCAAACGCATCAGCACTTCAGTGGCAGTGTGACCCCAGGAAGCGAGGGGGAAGTGAGGCCAAGGAGGAGGGAGGGAGACACGAAGAGCTGGTGGTCGCAGATGCGGCCAGTGGTTTCGTTCCCTGTGTGTGTGGGGGGGGGGGGGGGGGGGGGGGGGGGGGTCTCCAGAAGGGCCCCTTGGGGCTTGGACCAGAGGAGGAGGGGAGGAGAATCTGTCTGCCCAGCCCCCATTGGTCCACGTGGGCTTCACAGGGCATCAGGACCCCACCTTCCAGGGGGGCACTGTCTGCCTCTCCTGCTCGGGAAGGTCAGAGCCCAGGACAGCAGCAGAAGCTTCCACAGCTGAACCAGGGCACAGGGGGCCGGCTGGTGAGTGAGCAGCGGCCAGCCGGGCTGTCGACTCACACGTCTCCATCTGCAGCCCAACGGCCCGGCCAGGTGAGTCAGTGGACCTGGAGAGCAGGTCCCCTAGTGTCTGCTCATCAGCAGCAAGGGGGAAGCCGTAGGGCAGGTGAGGGGCCTCTGACGAGGTCTGGAGCAGCGTGTAGAACCAGGAACACCTGCTACAATGGGCCTGACCCCGCCAAGCAGCGGAAATGTCGTGCACTATGACCTCGCCCACAAGGTGGGATGGAACTCAATGAACCTCTCTTAAAAAAATTGAAACCCTCTGTGGTGTGCAAGAGTGCGGTGGGTGTCAGGTGACCCTCTCAGAGGATCGTTAGTGGCAAAGAGCAGAGAAACCATGGCTGAGCAAATCTTGAGAGGTGTACAGACTGACATGTTTCATAGGCCAGAATGCATGGGCCCCAGCCATCACGTCTGCATACCTCCTACCAAGGAAAATGAAGAAGAAAGTTTGTACACGACCTCCTTGCTGGCCTCCCTTTGGCCATAACTTAGTCCTAGCACCACACTGAGATATGAAGCATCATCGTCATCCTGGGTGGTCTTCTGCCCAGTTGAAAACTGGCAGATGTGGGTAGAACATAACACTGGGACCGACCGGCACTTTGTGCCACAGCAGCCAAGGTTGAGGGGCTCTGAGCTGGCACAGCAGTGTCCCCACTGTGTGTCCTTATTGCAGAGGGGTACAAGAGGGATGGGGGAGGGGAGGAGACTGGGGTGCATGAATGGGGGGCACCCGGGGGAAGGCAGATGTGCAGGAAGGACAAGGGAGGAGTGGGGAAGTGAGAAAGGGGGTGAATGCAGATACAGAAAGAGGGGCAAGAGGCTCCCCCCAACTCCCAGCCTGGGCTCTCAGTTTCCATGGAAACCACAGACTTTCTGATGGCAAGAGAGGAAAATGAGTGTGAGGGTGGGTTCTTTCTGGCCAGGGCTGCACAGACCTCACACTGACCTTGACCTCATCAGCCCAGCAACCCCTGCCCTGAAACCCAGCCAGGCAGATACCCACCCACACCTACCTTCTGCCTCACTGCCCTCACACACTCTCAGACTAAGAAGTCAGGCAGATTCCTCCCAGGGTTGCCTGGTGGGGATTTACCCCATCAGCCTGGCGTCAACTCGGGATCCTCTGTGCCCCCCCACTGCACCCCGAAATGGCCCTTCCTGTGTCTAAGAGGCTTCTGGGGAGAAAGACCAAAGGAGTATCGGTCTGCTGGAAATTAAGGCCGAACTAAGAATCCCCACCCGTCTCGGGCCATTAGGTCTCCTAGGGGAGCAGGACCTTAAGAGACACGGTTCCATCTGGGGGGCCGGCTTTGGCCTCCCCCACGTGCATCACGACCGAGCAGCCTGTGAAGAGAAGCCCCCTGCCCACCTGGCAGTTCCTGACCTGAAACTTCCCCAGACCTGCCTGAACAGAAACCGCCCCGTTTCCCAGCCAGCGCAGCCTCTGCTGGTCTCGCTGCACCCTCCTTCAGCCCCAGGAGGAGCCCCGCAGGACGCTCTCGCAATAGAAGCATCCACTCAGCCCCGGGCCTGCGTCGTGGGGTGTGTCCGGCACCAGGAAAGTTTTCTGCACTTTCTGGGTTCCCCGCCTGAGGCAGTGGGAATCAGGGAGGGGCTTGGAGACCTGTGAGCAGGAAGTGACTTTAGATATCAAATCGTGGAATCATCGCGGGGCCGCCCGCCAGCTCAGCTCCCGGAGGGCGGGGCGGGCAGTGTGATGAGAAGGGGTTCGGACAGGCTCCCGCGGCTACTGTGCAGCCTCCGTGGGCAACAGCCTCTCTGAGCCTCGGTTTCCACGTCTGTAAAAGGAGGATGACGTAGACCTGACTGTGTTGGAGGGGAGGCCGTGGCTCGTGCTGAGTAACGTCTGCTTCCTTACGGCCCCTCGGCCCGACTCCATGCAGGCAGCTTGCAGGTTCCGCCATCGAATGCGGACGGAACCCAGCAACGCCGGGCACGTGCTTTCCTGGAGCCCCGGCCCGCGAGCGCGGCCGGCGGTCAGGACCACAGGCCTTCCAGGTGCTCAGCGGGGCCGGCGGCTGCCAGTGTCCTGTTTGTCCACGTGGACGACAAGCCCCAGCGGGCGTGCGTGCTGGACACGAGGAGGGGCCTGGCGCAGCTGTCCTCACCGTCGGCCCCCCGTCACCTCCGGGAGCTGCAGCTCCTCTACAGATGGTGGGGGACCCCCGGCTGGTGCCCGGAAGGCGGCCCGCAGCCCTTAGGCTGCCAGGTTCCGCAGTGGACGGAAAGGGCTGCGCTGAACCCACCCCCATCTCAGCAGGACGCCTTAGTCACAGCTCCGCCACGCCCCGATCCCCAGCCACCCCCTTCCTGGGCATCCCCTCAAATCTTTTCCCTTTAAATTTTTCCTAAAGAATAATATCCCTCGACCGTTTCCCGCAGCAGAGAAGGAGTTCATGGCCCGTGGAAGGGGCATCCTGAGGCTGCAGGTAGTGACGATGGCTCTGTCGCCAGCTTGCTGGTGACCCTGAGGACCTCGCACGGCCTCCTGGGGTGGCTCCCTGATTCATTCCAGGTGGCGGCAGCCAGGGGTGTGCGTGAAGCAGTGGCCTTGGGCGCGGGGCAGGGAGGGGACCCGGGAGCTGGGCGGTGCCCTGCAGGGAGGGCCGGGTGAAGGGTTTACAGAGGGGCGACTGGGGTGACGAGACAGTGAGGTCACGCCGTGCCAGGTGGGTCGGGGCTGGGGCAGGAGGCTGCGGCTGAGTCAGCATGCTGGACGAGGAGCGGACGGGCCCGAAGGGCTGCGAGACGCGGGGAGGGGCTCTGCGGTCGAGTCCCGGCCGCCCAGACCTGGCTGGTCGCGTCTGTGTGGTGCGTGCGCGGCCGCAGCCTGAGCCATGGCCGGCCTCGGCGCGCACTCCCGTCGCCACCCGCCTGCGTGACACGCCTCATCCCACAGTGTTCAGGTGGATAAACTGAGGCAGGAGCCGCCCGAGGCCGAGGGGGGAGGAAGGTGGGGCTGTAACTCCCCCTGCTTGTCCATTCATTCGTTCACATCCGGCGCTGTGGTTGGCTGGTTCCTGGCGGCAGCCGTGCGCTGATGCTTTCTGAGTTCCTCTTCTGACCCTTCCTGGCCTCCCCCATCGTGCTCCACCCGCTCCAGGCCCTACCACATCCTTGCTGCGCCGCCCCGGCCGCAGCCACACACTGGTGCCTTTGTGCCGTTTATCTTGCGAGACCGGGGGCATCAAATAGCCTCTTTCCCTTTCTCTGCCCCGGAGAGCAGGGGTCTCCCACGTGTCGTGACTGAGCACAGCCCAGCTGTCTAAACCGAGGACGGGATTGAAGGCAGCAGGCCTGGGGGTGGAGGACAGGCCACAGCAAGCCCCCCTCCGCCCCATCCCGCCAACGCCCAGGGTCTCGGAGCTCACAGGCGTCAGAGGGGAAGTGATGTTCCCCCGTTCCAATCTCTTTTTCCTGTTTTACTAGTTGAATCTTGAGGCTGGACAGGACCGGAAAACTTGAAATGTTCACTTCTGCTTTTAAAATGGAAAACCCAACAGAAACCATTGTCCAGCGAACTCCCAGCCAATAAGAGAGCAGAGCCAGGGGCCTGGGCCCAAGTCCCCGCCTGGCCACCAACAGGCTGAGTGGACGCGGTCAGGTCACTGCATCTTTCACGGCCTTGGTTTCCACACTTGTAAATTAGTCGGGGTGGAGGACGTTTCTCCAAGGCTTCTCTGGTTTTCAACATGATGATGTTGAGTCCCAGAAACATTACTGTGAGCAAGTAATATGGTTGTAAAGTCAATTACCAAAAAAAGGGGCAACTATTCTGATTTTTTTTTAATGCGTTTTATTTTTGAAGGTGATTTGGAAAATGCAGTTGTCCCAAAGGGGAGGAGTATTTTCTTGTGCCATAAAAGGGATCGGGGCTGGTGTGGTTTAAACTCATATTTATATTTCAGGTCGAATTGGAAACTCGCTTCCCCCTTTAAGCACTGGAGGGAATTAGTCACACTTCCTTGTGGAAGTGGAGGACAGATCCTCTGTGCTACTCAAAGCGTCCTTCAAAAAGTTCTGGGAACAAGCACTGCTGTGTGTATCTGTGAGAGAGAGACAGAGACGGAGAGACAGAGAGAAATGGAGAGGCAGAGAGAGGGACAGAGAGAGAGGCTGGAGAGGGAGAAGGTGTGTGGATGGGGAAGAAGCAACAAAATGGTTCGGACACAGGCACTGACCTGAAGGGTTTGATCACCAGCAGGAGGGCCTAACACGCCGACAAATATAACAAAAATACAGAGTAGACTGGGGCTACAAACAAAGGGTCCTGGGGAGAATAATGGAAAGGGTGGTTAATTCTTGCTGGAAGGATCCATGGAAGACTTCCCGGAGGAGGTGGCATCGGCATGTGAGTTTTCTCTTAAGGGTGAGCTGTATACGTGTGGGTAAAGGGACTAGGGAGGCATCTGGGCAGAGGAAACAGCAGCTGCAGAGGTTGGCTGCTGGCCGCTCTCTCCCTCTCCAAGCCCTGGGGCTCCCGCCCTGGCCCTCTTCAGGCTACCACCCGTTTTTTCCTGGGTGGGGCAAGAGGCACAGCAGGTCAGCGCCCTGGTGCTGGGCTGGGGCTCCTCCTCCTCTCTCGGGGCGGCACAGGGCACCTTGTCAGCAGTCTGCAGGCAGCGATGGGAGGGCTTTCACTTTGCTGAGCAAAATCTTTTCTTAGAATCACAGTTGATTCTTGCAAACTTTTCCTGTCACATAAAAGCCAAGAAGCCAGTTTTCTGAATGGCAGAAGAGGAATGTCTGAGGAAGGATGTTGTATTATTGCTGAGACTCTTTCCATCTCCATGTCCCTTTATAATTGGAATGTAGAGGGGATGGGTAAGGATGAGACCATGGAACGGCTGTGAGCAAAGCCACGTCCTTGAGTGGACAAACGTTTTCACCAATGGTGAACTCTGCATCCCTGCAGCTCTTATCTGTTCATCCAGCTTCCAGGGTCTCTTTGACCAGGCTCAGTGCTGTGAGTTTTGAAGGACAGGGTGGGGAGAGGGTGAGGATTCCAAGGAGGAACAAAGTGAATTCTCTTCCTTTCAAAGTTGCAAAGGAGAGATTATACAACGACCCAGGCTGTTCTGAGATGTGGTGAGAAAGTCCTGTGTCCTGGGGACTTGAGGCGGCGTTCTTTGTGCCTGGTGTGGAGGGTCAATACTTCACCCCCAGTGACAGGCAAGAAGGACATTCAATACAGCTAAGGAGCAGAAGCCCCAGGTCCTAGAGTGTAGCTGCTGATTGCTCCGCCTCTCTGGACCAAGCAGAGCTCCGGCTGCTACACTTTCTTAGCTGGAAAGGAACATGTGTTCTGCTCAGAACGGATGCTCTAAATCTATTACTACTGTGTCTGCGAGCTTTTATTTTTCTAAATTAATATGCATTAAATACATCTTAACTATAGTGTTTGAGTGTTAGTAAGCCTTAAATGCATAGAACTGAACACATTTTTATTTTATTTTAATTTATTTATTTTTGGCTGCATCAGGTCTTTGTTGCTGCGCGTGGGCTTTCTCTAGTTGCGGCGAGCGGGGGCTACTCTTCATTGCGGTGCACAGGCTTCTCATGGCGGTGGCTTCTCTTGTTGCGAAGCACGGGCTCCAGGCACGCGGGCTTCAGTAGTTGTGGCACGTGGGCTCAGTAGTTGTGGCTCATGGGCTTTACAGCACAGGCTCAGTAGTTGTGGCGCATGGGCTTAGTTGTGCCGTGGCATGTGGGATCTTCCCGGACCAGGGCTTGAACCCATGTTCCCTGCATTGGCAGGAGGATTCTTAACCACTGAGCCACCAGGGAAGCCCTGAGCACATTTTTAAAAATTAGGTATAGTCACCGTGATTTTAGTGGCTGTTTATTGAGTAGGGATAAGGGAATTTGCATACTAGTTTTTCTAACTATTCTCAGTTGCTTTGATTTTTCCTCCCAACCTCCCGTGTCATCTCTGTAGGCTGTCTAGGGTGGAATACCTGGACTCGAAGGAAACATCTAGAAGAGCAGTGTGGGGATCCGGGCCTGCATATGGTGAGGAAAGCAGAGAAGCTGGGGGCAAAAAGGGGGCAGAGATGGGGAGGCAGTGAGCCTGGCAGGGCTGAGCTGAGCAGGGAGGGGCAGCCGGGAGATGGAGAGGAAGGGGTGAAATTAACTAGAGCAAACGTGCGCGTGAGGCACCGAAGAGGCACCCAAGAGGCACCCTGCGCGTTTCACACTTAGTCTTCATTTTTTTCCCGTGTAGAAATGAGACCAAAAGGGAAGACTTGTGGACACTTTCAGGCCAGATCAGCCCCCAAATGATGGCCTCTGGGAGGACCTTCTGTTGCTAGGGAGGCCTGATGGAGTAGTGATCCTAGGGTGGGTCCTAGGGTCTGCCCTCCTGGGAGCAAATCCTGCCATTCCTCCTGCCGGCTGTGTGACCTTGGGAATTGATCTCACTTCTCAGCACTTTAGTTTCCTCTCCTGTAAAAGGCTCAGTAAGACCTCCTGTCCCATAAGATGCTGTGAGGACCATGAGAGGTTGAGCTCATCCAGAGTCTAGAATAGTGCCTGCTGCACACACGCTAGTGAGCACCACTGACGTCCTGTGACTCGTCCATCTCACCTTCCCCATGGATACCCTGAAACACGCTGTGTGGTCTCAGCCCAATTTCCGTTTATAAAACAACCGGGTAAGGTCGCTTCTTGTGTTTGTGTCTGTTAGGCTGTTTTCAGCTGCAAATAATAAAAAATGGCTTCTCTCATAAGAATGTCTAGTTTTGTTTAACAGTAAGTTCAGTGGTAGATGTCCATCCAGATGTTTCTGTATCTCCCAGACTTTCTGCTTGACTTTGAGCCACGAAGGTGAGCCAGTTGGCCAAGGTTGAGCAGAGAACAGAGAGATGGTCAAAACCAAATAGGCACATTTATGAGGTGCGGCCACAAGAGAGAGGAACCGCATTTTAAAAACGAA
Organism: Aethalodelphis obliquidens; assembly: GCF_003676395.1. NCBI lineage: Eukaryota > Metazoa > Chordata > Mammalia > Artiodactyla > Delphinidae > Aethalodelphis > Aethalodelphis obliquidens. The sequence goes on along the minus strand of NW_020837978.1, from coordinate 4,671,714 downwards.
ACAGTTCAGGGCATAGGTTTCCACGTGAGCGTTGTCCTTTGAGGTGGTCACCTTGGGAAGCAGGGTTCTCCTTCCAATGTGCTGTGTTGCTCAAATGTTTTCAAACTCTTCTACTGGAATCTTCCTCAGAGGTTAAGTTATTGAGACAGGCTGGGACCTGGGACCTGGGACCATTTGCTGTAGTGCTTGCATCTGGACACACGTCTCCTCCAGCAGCAGAATACAAAGAAACTATGAAGGACTAAAAACAACTGCATGCATGAACAGTTGGGCCAAGTTATGAACAACAAAATACAGAAAGGCCAAGACCCAACTGCCGCTTGTCAGGTGCCAGGGGAAGAAGCAGGGGCCTGCGCATAGTCCCGCACACGTCACCACCAAGGGGGCGGGTAGGCCACCTAAGCCACGCCCCCAGCCCCACCCACTGCCGCCCCCAGCCACACCCCATTTAAGCGACCAGCGCCCCTCGGGTGCGAGCAAGGGAACTGTTACTTGTTTTTGTTCCCTTCTGCTGCAGCGTGGAGTCCCAATAAAGCCTTGCCTGAATTTCTCGGCTGGCCTCTTATCAATTTCTACCGATTGGTAACGTTACGAGTCACATACAAATGTTAATTTTAAAGCAGGTCCCATATGGGGCCTCAATAGGCGTGACTTTTGACTTATTCATGAGGTTCTGGGTTGGACAGGCGTTTTGTGAGTGCCAACGAGGAAGGAAATGACCACTTTTGTTATTCAGTGACCACAGCCCAGGGACTTTGCATGGTGGTCTCGCTCACGTCACCACGGCCCGAGCAGCTGGTACTATGCTCTCCAGTTTAGAGACGAGGGAATGGAGGTTCCCTGAAATCACACAGAACAGAGCCATGCTTGAATCCTGTGTTGTGTGACTCCATCTTTACCTACTTGCTCCATAGAAAAGGTGGTCACCCCCAAGGGTTTGTAATTAGTGGGGCATATAGGAAATGCACAAAATACCACATGATGATACAGAATGTAACGAGTGTCCTGGGAAGGTATAAATGTTTTAATAAAAGAATTCAGAGTCAGGAGAGATTTGTTTTAGCTGAGAGCATCAGAGGGCTTCACGGAGGTGGGATGGAAAGTGTGGGCACAGCATGGGAAGGAGCGGGTTAAGAAGGGTGAGGGGCCTCGTGTGGGACACATGGCAGGTTGGGCAGGGGCAGTGGGAAAGGGCTGGGAATGCAGTTGAAGCTGGTGTTTAGAGGTCAAAGACTGTCTATTGTATTTCATATTCATTGCAAAGCCCTTGAAGATTTCAACAAGGAAATAATATATTAAAATACGTTCTAGAGAGATTAACTTGACAGCGATGTCCAAGATAGATGGGGAAGAGATCTTGAGAGTAGGAAGACCATTTAGGAAGCTATTAAAATAGCCAAGACATGGTATAATGTTTCCAAGACATTTGGATTTTATGAACCAGCCAAGTTTCCCCCCACATTTAAGGGACTGACATAGGTGTCTCAACATTTTATTTTGCTAGGTAATGGCACAAACAACAACCACCATCTCAGCCACTATTGTTTCGTAAGTGAAAAGACATGTCATCCTCCATAAACAGAGAAGACATTATCTCTGTATACATGACAGTCTTTCCCCAAAACGACATCAGGAACCTCCTATCAACATATGATCCCTCCTCCCAACACACACACACACACACACACACACACACACGCGCGCACACACACACACACACACACACGCACACACACACCTACCTGTTACTTTCCTCGTTTCATAACAGAAAGGTAAAAACTCGGTTTTGGAGGTGTCACTAGTGCTTCCCGCCGACTTCTAGGAGCGGCTGTCACAGAATATTGTGAGGTGCCTCCCTAGCAGCCCTGCGGTCTGGGAATGAAGGAGCACACCCAGGGATCGCCGTTAACACCCACGACTCCACCTGGACTAGTCCAGATGCTGGCATCAGAGCTGGCCTGCTGGCGGGGCTGGGCCAACCTACCAGCTGGCCAGTGGGCCATCAAGCCTCTCTCTCCAGAACTTGAACAGAATGAGAGGCTGTGTTTAGATTGCAGAGCACATTAGGGGGTGGGATAATCACTTTGAAACATAAACAATCGAGGTAGAGAAACGCAGGAGAACAGGACAAAGGGAAAAGGCCAGGTGGCCCCAGAGGAGGAAAAGTGAGCTGGAACCGTATCCCCAAAGCCTTTTCAGGTCTAACCTCGTTTCCCACGAGGCCCGGCTGCGTTTCCGTGTCTGTGTCAGTGACACGCCCTCGTGCCTCTGAAGAACCTCCTCAGGTTGACTGCTCATTTCTTTCTGGCAACCAAAGAGCCTTGGCTAGTACTGAAGTCAAGACAAAAACAATGATCGTTGATGTAAATGAAAGGGACACAGGTAGAGAGAAGCAGAAAAGGAGCAGTGAGTAAAATCTGGTGAGGGATCGAACGTGGGCGTGAGAGGGACATCACGGATCACTCCGGGGTCTTGATCTGGGGAGAGGAGGCGTGTCAGAAACAGAGAACAGGAACACGCAGGGGAGTTGCTGGTGAGAGGTGAGTCGTGTTTCCGTGAGCTGAGTTTGAGGTGCTGGTGGGGCCTCTCATACCACGGGGTCCCAAGCAGCGGGCGAGGGGAGCCTTGGCAAAGGGCCTCCTCCTCCTGCACCTCCTCATCAGGGAAAGAGACCTTTCTTGGAGGCGGGCCCTGGTCACAGGTAGAGCCCTGGACCCCGACTGCACAGGGGAGACACCCACAGACAAGGAGCACCACCACCATACACCAGGGCCCTGGTGGCCACCGTGGGGGCTGGCATGGATGGGCATCGCAAAATGGGTCCCACGTGGGGAACGAGCATTAACAAATACCCATTTCAGAGGGCTTTGTTTTCTCCAACGCAGCACGGCATCCACCGGAGGAGCCTGTGTAGCCAGAGAGCAGCCTGAGGGCGAAACCAGAACCTTCCCTTGGAGCCTTTCTGGAGGTGGGAGCAGGCTGAGTCACGGCTCCCTGAATCTGTGCCAGGGCCACACGAGACGCTTCTCCACGTCACCCGGGCCTTCAGTCCTGCCAAGGCCATCAGAAAAGCACCGCCGGGCCTCGTTTCCTGCTGTGAAGCTGTTGGTAGAGCATCCTCAAAAGAGCCTTTCCGATGGACCTTCCTTCCTGAAGGTCTAGTCCTGCTTGGTTCACGACCATCACAAAAGAGGCTCAAAGCGGTGAGCGCAGAGAACTTGGTATTTAGGCAGGGGTGAGGCTTCAGGGATGGAAGATGGGTCCCAGAAGCTCCACATGCAAGACAGGATTATGATGGCGTAGGAGTGGCTGCAGGGATGGAGAGGTGAGGGCTGCACGGAGGGAGCTGGAAAGATCTGAGCAGTGAGTCTGACTGCAAGGTCGAGGTCAAGATGAAACCTTGAGAAGCGAATCACAGGCCCTTGAATTTGTCCTCTTCCGTCAAACGAGGAGAGAGGCAGAAGGCACACCACTCTCGTCCAGCGAACTCTTACGGAGCTTTTGCCATTAGCCAGACTCTGTTAGATGCTGAGGGTTCAGGAGAAGCTACAAAATACAGACCTTTATAAAGATACTCATTGCCTTTTAGGCACTTTAAGATTCTCCCCCTCTCTTTACATCTCTGTGTGTCCCTTTCTCCCGAGCCGAGGGGCTCATCCTGTGCCCAGTGCTTCATGTCCGTCATCTCGTTCAACTCTCTCCAACCTCCCTCCGAAGTGAGACGATTATCTTGTTTTACAGCTGGGACAACTGAAACCCAAAGAGGTGACAGGACTTAAATCGGGTCCCATAGCTAGATTCAAATGACAAAGCTGGTGCATTTTTCTTCTCCCTTATGCCTACTTATTTTTTTTTTTGATGTTTTAAACATTGTATTCATTTTTGTTTCTAATCAAGTAATATAAACAAGTATTTTAAAAGTCTAATGCTTCCTAGAGAACAAACGTATGGATACCAAGGTGGGAAGGGACGTTGGGATGAATTGGGAGATTGGGATTGACATATATACACTACTATGTATAGAATAGATAACACACGAGAACCTACTGTATAGCACAGGGAACTCTATGCTCTGTGGTGACCTAAATGGGAAGAAAATCCAAAAGAGAGGGGTATATGTACACGTATAGCTGATTCACTTTGCTATACAGCAGAAACTAACACAACATTGTAAAGCAACTATAGTCCAATAAAAATTAATTAAGAGAAAGGTAACGCTTCTAAGCTGGGTCATGAAAACAGTGTTGTCTGGTATACCTTCTGCCATCTCTTCCTGCTTTCCAGAGCCAATGGCTTTCAAATGTTGGCTACCTCAGTTCTAAAAAATAGACTAGTGGTGCTATTTTTTGATGTGCTAATTTTAGACATTATTTATGTCTTCCAGTCATGATGTTTTAGCTCTCTCTGTTGGACACTGTCTGTCTGCCTCTTCCAGATGTATTCTTCTTAACCCTGGGTGTTCCTGGGGAGGCCGACCTTCGTGGAAGAAGTGGACAGGCTCCCTTATCCTCTGGCTTCGTGTTGGGTCTGGTTAGTGGAGGCATCAGCAGGAGACTGGATTGGAGAGGGGATGGGGGGATGGGGTATTTATTCTCCGGAATGAGACCCCTCCTCCTCTTCTGGCATGCTTCCCTATCAGCTGCTCTCTGAGGTCTGATAATTGCTTCTCCCCTTGCCCTTGAACTATCAGGTCTGGAGGTGGCAATGACTCCCTGCTATTGTTAGCTCTGCTACTTCACTGTCTGTTTTCCTAAACCCTGTTCACACTTTTGTTCCTGTGTTGTATTTTAATACCATTTACCCCTACCCCACCCCCATATAATATATTGCTTTTGTTGTGAGTGAGCACAATGCTTGCATTATTAAACTATTTAAGTATTGCTGACTGTATAGCTAAGTAGTGAATTATGATTACATTTTCTTTCCTGAACAGATTTTTGTTTTTCACTATGTTTAACTGCCTACTTTAAAAAAATGCCTTTGTTTTCTGTATATCTGCCTTTAATTCTTTTCACATGCTTCATCAGATCTGTTAAATGCCTTTAAATGTTGTCTTCCAAAGGCTCAGACAGTTTCAGTTCTCTGTATCTTTTCCTTGGAGGGTGGCATCTCCAAGAGAAAGATATCAGTCTCCATAATAAATCAGTCTCCGTAATGAACAGAACTTGGTGCCATGCATTGTGAAATTAGAAGCATAACCAACAAACTAACAAAGCGAGGAAAACGGATTTAATGACCCAGGATCTCTTCACTGGTTGTGAAGATTTTACTCTCCTTGGCAAATATGGTGGCCACTTACAGATCCTCAGGGTGTTACTAAATACCATGATCTCTTTCAGATGGGTCTTATGCTCACCCCTTTCAAACAGCATATTTTAAGTTTACTAACTTTTAGCAATAGGGTCTGCTTTCTCCTTTCTCGCTGAGGACCAAGGGTTTCATCTTCATTTCCCAATCATCTCAAGGTCTAGCTAACCCACAAGGCAATTTTTAGATGTACTTTTCTGTAAAAGAAAGTCAGGAGATTTTGTGTGTTCAAGAATTGGTGTGTAACAGGCCCCAATCTCTGACTGATTAACACATTCTTCTTGCAATGTAGTTCTTATAAACCTAAGATCTCTATTTTGAAATTCTGAGACTGTGGTTTTATCCTTGACAACTTTTTCCTAGAGACCCTTCCCTGGAGCCCTCTGGCTACATGCTGGGACTTTCTTTCAGCATCATCTGGTACTTCCCTTTCCCCCATCTGTGTTGGATTTCCTGTTTCCTAGCTGTTTCTTGATTTACTCCCTTGTTTTGCTGGAGCATATCCTTTAGCAGCTTCGTAAGAAAGAATACATAGAAGGTAAATTTTCTTGTGTTCTTACATGTCTAAAAATGTATTTATCCTACTTTTTGCTTTATTGGTAGTTGGACAAGTATAAAATCTTGCGTCACAAATTATTTTCCCTCAAAAATGTGAAAGCATTGCTCCACGCGCTTCTAGCATCCAGTGTTGCTGGAGAGAAGTCTGAAGCCATTTGATCCCCATTGTTTGGTTTGTGATGTGTTCCCCTTCAGAATTTTCTTTTTAACTTGGTATTCTGAAATTTTATGACATATGACTTTGTTTTGGGTCATTTTTAATTTATTGTGCTGGGCATTCAGTGGTCTTTTTCAGTTTGGAGAATCTTAGCTTTCAGGTATGGGAACTTTTCTTTCATAGTTAAAGTCTTGTAGAGCCTTGAATATACATACATACATATGTACGTCACTTTCCTTCCAATTTACATTTTGCCTCAGGAATTCCTACAGTTTTATTTGAAACTTGTGGATTCTCCTTACGTCTGTTATCTCTTTCCTCTGTCTCTCCTTCTGTTTTCTCAGAGATTTCTTTGACTTTATCTTCTAATTGTTTAATACAGTTTTAATGATCATATTTCTTGTTTTCTGGTTGTTTCATCTTAAAAGCACTTTGTTTTGGTTTTACATACTTAACATCCTCTCTCTTTTTCTAAGGAGACGATCAGTTAAAAAAATTTTTTTTAAATTATTTAAAAATTTTTCTTCTGTTTCCTGTATTGTCTGTCTTTTCGGGGTTCCTATTTTTGGTGTGTCTGTTTCAGTTTCTTGTACCTTGGAGCCTGACTTCAAATGCCTTGAACACTTAGCTGACTGGAGCCTCTACGTTTTCCACGTTGGGCTTTTTAACTGGCGGGCATTCAAAGTCCAGTGAGTGGTGAGCTGGACATTTTTCTTGGGGACTCCCATATTTCAATATCTAAAGGTTCTTTGTTTTGGTTTATCCAGAAAATAAATGTCCATATCTTTACCTGCAGGAGACGTGCATGCAGTGGTGGGCTGGCTGAGTGGGGATGCCTGGCATGGCTCCGTCTTCCTTGTGTGACTTACCCCAACCCCTCATTTTCATTTCTCCCTACCTTACACCGTGTCTGGTGTCCCCAGGTCTGGAGAATCCCAGGTTAATTTTCTCCAGAACACAGTCTCCCATCCCTGATGGGGTGGGGGTGAGAGTGCAGTAGTGTGTGTGGGGCTGGGGAGACTTGCTGGCAGAAACGGGTAGGAAAGGGCACATGGAGGTCCAACCAGCCCACATGCAGACTTTAGTTGGCTCTCCTGTTTCAGGCCCGAGACTCACAGCTGTCTTTCTGGGTGTCTGATGCCTTAAAAGCTGAAAGCTCTGTGGGCTCTGGATGAGGACTGGCCCCAGTTTTTAATCTTTTTACCCTTTTACCCCCTTGCCTGCAGCTTACTGCTAAATCTTTACCATTTTTCTATCTGCATTTCGTCTTCCAAGACACCATTAAAGTCTTTCCTTTGCTGAAGTCTCCTGCTCTCTTTTAGTTCCTTCCTTGTCATTTTAGTGGGGTCTCTGGAGGTCAGGGGTTTAGTTAGGAGTCCCACAAGCCACACCTTGAACCATAAGGTGGTCCTGCCTCCCGGGAGGTAACGTCAGTATCTGCTTTGAGGGTTTCTCCTGCACTTGTAATAACAAAATGATCTCCATCCTTCTGTGGACCACAGCTGGTGACCAAACTGTAGTCAGGCTCCTCTTCTTAATGAGGCCTTGACCTTGGCCCCTGTCCTGTCCTTGGCCTGCCCAGCCCAGTCTTAGCAAGAATTCTGCTAAATCCCTTTAGTGAGAATCCACTCCCCGCCCCACCCCCACCCCCACCACTTTGATGTCTGATCAAATTGCTCATCCCCCACCCTTGATGTATATGTCCTTGGCCTTCAGCAAGAATCCTGTTAGGTCAGATTAGCAAGAATCCCCTCACCCCTCATGCTCCTCTTAGTGATTTTCCATCCACTGACTCCCTCCCTCTGCTTGTTGGCTATAAATCCCCACTCGTCCTTGCTGTATTTGGAGTTGAGCTCCATTTTTCTCCTCTATTGTGTTACTCCTATTACAATAGTCTTGAATAAAGTCTTCTTTACCATTTTAACAAGTGCCAGAATAAGGTTTTTTTTTGACACTGGCCATTGGGAACCAGTGTTCAACCAGTGGCTGAAGCTGGTTTGAGAAAGCTGGCCTTTGCCTCAAGAATGCTTTGTGTGACCTGCGTAGTACAGAAGGTGCTTTTCTAGGTCATGTTTTTTCAAACTGTGAGCTGCAACCATTTGCTTAGTCACAGCCAACATTTAAAACATGAACTCAAGTAGGTTAGAAAACACCATTGTGCCTTGCCTGTAGGTGGGGCAAGTGTTGACTCATGAAACCTTTGTTTCAGTTTATGTGTCTGGGTACCGGGTCAAGGTGTAAATATATTTCTTGCCATGGAAACCGGTAAAATCTGAAAACCACTGGTCTAGGAAGTAGATTTGGATCCTTTGATTTGTTTTCCTAAGAATGCTCTACTAGTCAGACTGACACTGCCATATCTATTTTAGAGAAGATGGATTTGGTTAGGTAAGTTCTCAGCCACTGAGGCCTAAGACATTGATTTCTCAGTTTGTATTATACCATAACCTTTTCAGCATTCTCTCTTTTTTTTTTTTCTATATACCATCTCCCAATTTTATTTATTTTATTTTTAAAAGATTTTATTGGAGTGTAGTTGATTTATAACGTTGTGTTAGTTTCTGCTCTACAGCAAAGTGAATCAATTATACATATACATATATCCACTCTTTTTTAGATTCTTTTTCCATTACACAGTATTGACTAGAGTTCCCTGTGCTATACAGTAGGTCCTTGTTGGTTATCTATTTTATATATAGTAGTGTGTGTATGTCAATCCCAATCTCCCAATTTATCCCCCTCCCCTCAGCATTCTCTTTTGCTTAAAGCGTTTCCTTAATTTTGTCTTGCTTAAGGAAGCCAGGATACATAAGAACTTTGTTTCAGAATTTGATGGGTAGGTGAGGGTGTATCAGGAATTAAACAGATCAGAAGCAGCAACTGAAACCCACCCACACATTTCTGTTTGGGGTAAAACTAAGCCTTTGTGAATAATTTACATGTCAAATCATTAGCTCTTGGGACCCAAAGGAAGGAGAACGTGATTCACCTTTTTATTACCTCCCGGTGGGAGGAAGGAATTGTGCCGTAAAATTAGTGGCCAGATTTAATGCCTGGAAAGCACAGTATATGTAAAACTGATTCTGTAGGTGATTCTACAGAAGAAGAAGAAGAATTCAAAAGGCCCTTGGAGGCTCTGTGGTTGGCATGTCTTCAGGGCTTTTGGTGGCTGTGATTTAAACTGGTCCACACCCCAGAGCCTTCACAGTTTTGTTTTGTGTAGGGGGAGAAGTCAAGCTTTGACTACTTGGGAGCACTGGGAGGGGGTAAACCTGAGCTCAGGGGGGCCTTCGCTGGAACCTTATCAACCCCAGGGCACCTTTTGGGACCCCTGAGACAGGGCTTTACGATGGGTGAGGAAATGAGGATACACAGTGAACTTGGTTCTCTACCAACAGTTGAAAGTGGTTGATTTCGCTAATGAATAAGAGTTTATTTTCTTGGGATTTGTTTTAACCTTGTCCTTTTGGCTAAGCCAACTAGTCATTTGGTGAGTTTATGTAGATAAAATATCAGAGGAAGCCCACTTGCTTCATCTGTGGCAAAAAAGCATATAAAGCCTGCAACTATAACCTCAAATACTTTACTTTAAAAAGAAAAAAAAAAAACCTGAACAAACAAATTCCAGTACATGGAACAGACAAATTTAAATAAAGATTGGACCAGTGGACTTATTATTATTATTATTATTTTGCGGTACGCAGGCCTCTCACTGTTGTGGCCTCTCCCGTTGCAGAGCACAGGCTCCGGACGCGCAGGCTCAGCGGCCATGGCTCACGGGCCCAGCCGCTCCGCGGCATGTGGGATCTTCCCGGACCGGGGCACGAACCCGTGTCCCTTGCATCGGCAGGCGGACTCTCAACCACTGCGCCACCAGGGAAGCCCCAGTGGACTTGTTTTTAATATAAGAAAGCTCTCTGCTTTGTAACTAGCCATCAAGTGCCTCAGGCCTTTCCTTCTTTCCTTTCCTTCAACTGAATTAAATTTGGATTCTAGGGAAACCACAGAATAACACTATTTTTGAATTCTGTTTGGTTAAAATGGTTGGAAAGTAAATGCCTCTAAACAGCTAAGTGGCGGGGGAACCTTTTATGAATTAGAAGAACGAGGTTTTGCATTTGGTTACCCTTTGTGTAAATGTCTATATTCTTTTAAAACTGTTATTTAATTATTTATTATTCAGTATTTGTTTTGCAGCCAAAGCTTCCTGAAAGAGGCGATTCCTTTTCTCCGGAGCTATCCAGGAGAAGCGTGGAAGATCTAACGGCTAAGAGGTTAGCTGGGATCTCTTGGGTGTGTGGTGATGGTCATATAGCAATGATGATAGCAAACAGTTATCATTTGGTCTCAGGCACAGTGTCAAACCCTTTACCTGGAATGTTTAATTTGATCCACACAAAAACAGGTGAGACAGGTGTTTTAATTGTCCCCATTTTACAGAAACTGAGATGGAGTGAGGTTAAACCACACATCTAGGTCAGCACCAGCACGGAACCTGGGCAGCCCAACCTGGGGTCTTGGCTGTGACCAACTCTGCAATATTGCCCCCTCCTGGAAGTTCTTACCAATCAGTTGTAAACTGGTACTCAGGCCCCTTTATGCCAAAGGTATAAACAAAGGAAGATGCAGATAGTCTTTTTTTTTTTAAACCTTCAAAGTAAGCAGAAAAAGTAGAAGCAGAAACAAGAGGGGGAAAAGAAAAAGATTTAGATGAAGCAGTAATTGTTCAATAGCTCAAGTTTAGAAGGGTACTAGATAGTCCGTGAAATTTTGTATTTCTTTAAATCTTGCTCTAAATGGCTTGCAATTTCTCTCCTTTTTATGCTAACATTTCTAATTCTTTTTTTTTTAACATCTTTATTGGAGTACAGTTGCCCCACAATGGTGTGTTAGTTTCTGCTTTATAACAAAGTGAATCAGCTATATGCATACATGTATCCCCATATCCCCTCCCTCTTGCGTCTCCCTCCCACCCTCCCTATCCCACCCCTCTAGGTGGTCACAAAGCACCGACCTGATCTCCCTGTGCTATGCGGCTGCTTCCCACTAGCTATTTTACATTTGGTAGTGTATATATGTCCATATCACTCTCTCACTTTGTCCCAGCTTACCCTTCCCCCTCCCCGTGTCCTCAAGTCCATTCTCTACGTCTGCGTCCCTATTCCTGCCTGCCCCTAGGTTCTTCAGAACCAATTTTTTAAAAATTCCGTATATATGCATTAGCGTACGGTATTTGTTTTTCTCTTTCTGACTGACTTCACTCTGTATGACAGACTCTAGGTCCATCCACCTCACTACAAATAACTCAATTTCGTTTCTTTTTATGGCTGAGTAATATTCCATTGCATATATATGCCACATCTTCTTTATCCATTCATATGTCGATGGACACTTAGGTTGCTTCCATGTCCTGGCTATTGTAAATAGAGCTGCAGTGAACCTTGTGGTACATGACTCTTTTTGAATTATGGTTTTCTCAGGGTATATGCCCAGTAGTGGGATTGCTGGGTCGTATGGTAGCTCTATTTTTAGTTTTTTAAGGAACCTCCATACTGTTCTCCATAGTGGCTGTATCAATTCGTATTCCCACCAACAGTGTAGGAGCATTCCCTTTTCTCCACACCCTCTCCAGCATTTATTAACATTTATAATTCTTGTAGTGGTTACATGGTGGGCACATTTGCTCTCTTTCTTGTGTCAGAATATCTCGCTGGGCTGACCTGCATACCCTCATGCGTCCACACTTCTCCTAGTGGAGACGGATGCAACTAACTGACAGCCACCGACCGCCGGCCAGCCTCGCTGCCTTGGCCCCTCTTCGCACTGGTCTCTTCCTGTTTTTACTATAACTTTAATGGGCAGATCTCCATTAGATGCTCTTGTGTTTGGTGGTCCAAGGTACTAGTGTGACTGCTCTTCAGATGGCCATCCCCTGTTGCGTTCAGAGGCAAAGAGGAACGGAAATGACCTTCTTTCTGGCAAGAGTGTTTCAAGGCGAGCTGGAAGGAGATCCATTTGTCCCATTGCGCTTGGTGTCATGGACGAGGAACTTCACCAGGATGAAGGGGCACCTTTATTTAAGCAGTTCTGTTTCAGCAGCCAGGATAGGACATCCATGTCCCATTGCTCATTAGTTTTACACGTGATATATAACAAGAGATGACTCAGGTTGGTTTTTCGTTTAATGATGAAAAGGAAGAGCAAAGATGAAGGTGGTTGAAGGGACAGGAATACAACTTTCCATCCCTCACATAAGGGAAGTTTTTCTAGACCTAAACTTTTTTAAAGGGAGAAGAACGCCATTTTATTTTATTATCAGAAATAGTATTATGAGTTGTGCCTGTTAGAAAAAATTACACAATTATAAAATGTATCAGAATCATCGGGCTGACGTTTTTCCTCTGAAGTTTTAAAGTCAGAATTTGCTTCCAGCACCCACAGTGCTCCACTGTTGATGCAGGTAGTGAGATTGTGTAATTGGCAATAACGTTCTACGTGATGAGTTTCTTGCCAGCTCTCTTCTGAATAGTTACAATGCTTGGTTTAGTTGGGTTTTCTGAGCCATTGTAAAGTTAGTCTCTGGCAAATGTGCAGTAACTTCTGAGGGAGGGAAATGTAGAGCTTGTATGAAGTTAATTTGTTGGTAATGGGTGGTATACGAGACATGACCCAAGAGATGGTAGGGACCCGGGAGGCTAGATGGCCAGGTGGGGTGAAAGTACTGACAAGAGACACTATATTCCTTCTTGAAAAAAAGCATCTGAAGAATTTGTCTATTCATCATTTACCTAGCATCTGCCGTCACAAGGATTCCAAATCCCCAACCCATTACGTGCTGGGACACCTGTCGCTGTTTGCTTGATAATATAATTCCTTTCTCTCCCTCGTCTTAAAAAATCATGCATATGTTAAAATAAAGCTAAAGTGAATTTAAAATACGTATTTTAAAACTATAAGGTTTAAACAACTTTTCCCCTTGAAATAATTCAAGGGAGCCGGGAAACCATACCTTGTCTAGAGAAGTGTACGTTTAGACTTTCATAATTACTTGGTGAATCAGCACGGGCTGATTTCCCAGGAGTTGGTTCCCACCATGGGGAATAATTTTCTGTTCCTGGAGGAGTCCCTTGGGAGACACCTTCTCTGATTCCTCAAGTCAGAGAAGTGCTCTGTGCTACCTCCCTGGCAGCCCTTTTTTATTTCCAACTGCATCTCCAGCTCTACCATCGATGACCGAATGTCTGTATGACTTACCTCTCCTATTAGATGTCAGACTCTTTGCCAAAGGGTCTATGCTTGCACCTTGTGTTTACTGAAGTCAACTTTAATTCCTGTTTTGGGGGGTTAGGGTCCTTGCTTGTCATAACCAGAGTCAGAATGCCCCAGAATCAGAACAAAGTTTTCAATACTGGATGTCTTAAAAAAGATGTGTGTTGGGAGATAACCGTCAGTGATTTAAATATCTGAGTAGATGTGGAATATTCTTGATGCAGGCATTCACCAGAACTCTTCATAGAGAAAAACGTAATTTCTGAAAGTCTGAAAGAGTCATTTACCCAAGACAATGCAGTTTTTCAACAGGTCGGCAAAGGGACCACTTGTTTCTTTCAAAGAAACCCGTTTTTGGACAGTGCAGCAAGTACTGTTTGGACAGAAGTAAAGATTTGGAACTGAGAGTTCTGGGTAAATGGCTCTTGAGTGTGTCTTGTAAACCAGCCCTGGATGAAGAGGCCCAGCATGCCCTGAGCTGGCACTACCTCTTCCTGGTCAAATGGAAATCCATGGCCCAAACACCTGGTCTGGGGCATAGCTGCATACTTCCTCTTCATTTAATAGCTCTCTCTCGGCTAAGGTTGGGGATGAAGTTCAAAAACATTGCAGATGCCTCGATGCACTGAAATGTGTTCACTTCTTACCGCGTGACGGCACTTTGCTCAGGGCCCTCTGTGCCAGCATTTCCTTAAAGGGCTTATGACTCTGGAAACAGCTGAATGTAAATTGGGAAGGTCTTGGCAAAGCTTTTGGAATTACCTGCTACTTTTCCAGCTTTCTAGTGCCTATTTACCTTGTTCTCTGTTTCTTCCCTCAACACTCCTTTCTCTTCTTCCCCGTCACCCTTTAGACATTTCAAAATTGATGGGCTGTTTGTGAAATAACTGTTATCAGCAAGGATCATCAATAGATGCTAAACCATCGGATGGAAGTTTGTTGGGGACAGGACACGGGCCAACATATCGCTCCAGGGTTACCGACTAACTGTGTGGAGGCAAGGAACCTTCCCGATGGAGAGACCTGAGGGTCACTGCTTTACTCGAGGGATCGGATTTGGTGGAACACTTGCAGCGAGGCAGCCTCCTGACAGGATGCACCATGAACCACGCAGCATCACCTGTGGAGTGTTCTTGCCAGAAATGTTTAACCTGAATCTAATCCAGTCTCTAGACCTAGCCTTCAGTTGATGGGAAATACAGGGCAGAGACTAGAGACAAGGTAGACAATACAGGGCAGAGACTAGAGACAAGGTAGACAACAGTAGGACAAAACGATCAGCCAAACCAGAATATGGGAAATTTTACAAAACTGTCCAGGACTCTTGAAAAAATCAATATCATGAATAAAAAAAGGGGGTGGTGGCTGTTCTAGACTAGAGGATTTGAAAGAGTCTAAAGAGACATAACGATCAAATGTGGTGTGCTTACCTTATCAGATCCTGGTTCAAAGTGACAACAAAAACAAAGAAGAATTTGATGATGAAGAACAGAAAAGAACACTAAGAGCCATTTGGGGGAATCTGAATGTGGACTGGGTATTAGATGAGAGTAGGGAATTAGTGTTAATTTTCCTAGCCCAGATGTTTACCTTGGGGCTTTTTAGAACGTCTGTATTCCTGGGCGATGCTCGTTGAAGCATTTAGGGACGCAAGGTCACGGTGCCTGAACCCTCCATCCAAATTGTTCCAGGGGAGCCTGTGATGTAGCAGAATATTGACAGTCCTTGAGTCCAGGTGGCTTGTTGAGTGTTCACTGAGCCATCCTTCTAACTTGTATAGTTGTTTAAGTTTTTTAAAAGGAGAAGTAAAAGTGAAACGGTGGGCTCCTTGGTGAGTCTGGGGGAGGAGACTTTTTTTTTTTTTTTTTAACCTGTGTCAATGAAAAGCAGCTCTGAAAAAAGAATTGGGTTAATTACTCTTAGAACCTGGAGTGGGGTGGGGGGGAAGGGGCTTCCCTTATTGGCTGCTTTCTGCTTCCTCAGTTAATGGTCCTTTTTCTGTCTGTTGTTTAGCGCAGTTTCCATTCTGTTTTCTTCCCTCAGAGCGGCCCTCCTGAACTAGCCATGGGGCATCTGGCCAGCCTCCTCCTTGCTTCTCTTATCTTCCCAGCTGGGTGAACTCCGTACCTCTTAGCTTTTACCTTCACATGCTCCCAAGATCCTTTTCGTTTCTGGCTTAGTCCAAACCATTTTCTTCACCCGACTTGTGGGAGCCACAGTCCTTCACCCATCATTCTCCTTCTTCCCTGTCACCTCTTCCTCCTTATTCTGAAAGTGCTTTCAGAGGCATTTGAGTTTTTATGAAACCTACCTGAGGGGATTTTCTGTCTACAGGACAAGAGGCACTGAGAGCGTCATCGACAGTTGTGGGTGTGTACGTTTTGTGATGATGGTGACAGTGGTTGAGGGGATCCATTTACCACCCATGTGTTTCTTTCTATCAAAGGGTCTCCGTATTCAAAGTAAATGTTTGTTGAGGGAAGGACTTTCTGGTTTCAGTGTTCAGTGCTGACTGCTCCATCCTGTAATTAGGGTCCGTGAACCATCTTGTCCTTGTCTACAGGCCTGGATGCCCAAGACTATCCTAGCAGGACTGTGATTTGGGCTTAGGACCAAGTATGTGTGGACCCCGGGGTCCAGGTAACCTAGTTGACCCAGGAGCCCACTGTAGGTCTTTCAGGATTGCAGAAGTATCGTTCGGTTCCAAGAATGAAGTAACAAACACAAAACTGGCCACTCCAGGGTATCGGAGACAGAGCCCTGCCAACCTGATTGCCCACCCACCCCAGGCAAGCTGACCTTCAGGCAGCTGGGCAAAGCCTGAGGAATCCTGTGAAACAGGCCAAGGGGACCAGTCATCTGTGCAGAGAGAGCACGCAGAGCAAGGGGAAAGCCCACCAGTCCAACGCGTCATGTCATGAGACCTGGGTGTCTGGCTCTTTTTCTTTTTCATTCTTTGTTGTGAGAGTGTGTAATCACCTCATGTGAGTGACTCAGCTCTTCTGCCCTTGTTCGGCCTTTGCAATGCTCACCCTGTGCACCTTGTAACCGTTTCTGGGCTTTAGAAATACGTGACTGGAAATTCAGGGTTAAGATAGCAGAGCAAACACGCACGCTTATAATCCTTTCCCCACATTTACTAAATGAAAATAAACCATTGACCCACTAGACAGACATGAAAGCTCTTCATTAATGAAAGTTCTAGTGCATGGAAGTCAGATTTTACTCTAAACGTCTCACACAAAACTCCTTTTATTGCACGTGGACGTTGGGCAATGCCCTCCATTGGAGGAGGAAGCTCCCTCCTGAGTCCTGCCAAAGCCCTGGGGTGGAGATCTGGAGACCCCGTGCAGACCTGGGAACCGAGAGGACTTGGAGGAAGAGGGATATTGAGTTTAAGGAACAAAATGAACTGACCCTGTTTGGATTCTGACTCGACCATGGCTTTCCTTGGCTGGTATTCTATGCCCAGAGAAGAAAACAGGAGGTCCTGTACCTTCCCCAAATGGTCTCTTCTTCTCTGAGTCCCATTCGCGAAAAGTAAACTTAAAAAAAATCTCTTACATAGAGACACGTATAGGACACCCTCCCCTACCGCTTTTACCTTCCAGTGTTTTTGTGTGTCTATTAAAATATACACAACATAAAATTTACTATTTTAACCATCTTTTAAGTTATAGTGCAGTGGCATTAAGTACTTTCACATTATTGTAGAACCATTACTACCATCCATCTCTAGAACTTTCTTGATCATCTCAAACTGAAACTCTGTCCCCATCAAACCTTAACTCCCCATCCCCTAGCCCCCAGCCCCTGGCAGCCACCCTTCTACTTTCTGTCTCTGTGAACCTGACCAGTCTAGGGACCTCATAGAAGTGGACTTGTAAAGTGCTTGTCCTTTTATGTTAGAATTCCCTTCCTTTTAAAGGCAGGATAATATTCCACTGCATGTGTATAGCACATATGTTTATCCACTCATCCATCAATGGACACTTGGGTTACTTCCACCATCAGGCTATTGTGAATAATGCTGCTATGAATAAATAACTTATTTTTAAGGCTTGAATGGATGTGAGAAATGAATGCATGTTAAGAGAATAAGTCAGGAAGAAAGGGGTGGCCTGGCCATCCCGATTCAGGTTGGAGCTGTTCAGATGGACACCAAGAAATCCAGTAAGGATAAGCTCCTATTCAGCTGTGAGTGTGAGAAAACACACCCAAGTGAGGGACTGTTTCGAAGCCAGGAAAGCCTGGAATTCCAGCTGCATTTTCTTGAGTTACTCGAGGCTCAGACTTTTAACACATGATGACACAGTATGAATGAGTTGACAGTAAGCATCTGAAGGGTTCACTCTAGCTGTGCGCTCCCATCCTGTTGCATCGTCATGCATCTCAGATGGTTCACGTCAGGGTTTCACCTGTGCCAGGTGATATCAAGAGAACGTTCCACTGCACAGTAGAGAGGGCCCTGTTGACCCAAGCAGCGGTGTCACAGATGAATGTCACTGGCAGGAGAGGACACCCAGCAGCTGTGAGTGCTCAGGGCACTGGGAACCCCTACCTCCACATGGACTGACCGACCACGGGTGGGCTGGCCTTTCACCTCTCTCTCAGGAGCCGCAGGGCCTCTCATCTCTGCTCTTCCTAACACATCTGCTCTCATTTTTCTTACAGCCTGCTTCCCTTGTGTAGGCCTCGTGAACGTGGCTCAGTAATGCCGCCAACCTTGACTTTCCAGCATTGCTTATTTCTATCAGCCACCGGCTTCATCCTCATCTGTCAGTTGTGTCTGCATCTCTCAGTTCACAATTTTGAGGGAGGCTCTGATTGGCAAGCTTTTGAACGCGTTGCCCAGTGCAAGGCATCCAGTACCCTGGGTGGTGGGTGGAGAGTGAAGTAGGAAAGTGGGAGGCTGGCGGCGGGAATCCTGTGGTTTACGGGGCTGCCCTTTTAAGAGATTGCAGTGGGCAGCCCATAAGACAATCGAGAGCGCTGGTCGGAAGCAGGTCGGGTGAAAGAACAAACTGGTCGAAATGAAGAGGGAAACATCCTTTCCCACAGCTCGTGACCCCGGACGCGTTTAGCCTCCATTCTTCTTTGTGCAATACGTGGTCTTCTAGACATGCCTCGTTCACGGGAGAGGCTGTAAGACCTCTGCAGAAATGAAACATTGTGATTTTGCTCTTCTTTAATGGAAAGTCCTCGGTTATATTAATTAAGTACCCAGTTAATTAACTCATCAGCCTCCAGATGTTTATTGAGTGCTGTCTACGTGCCAAGCACTCTGCTTTGTCTCTCCCATCAATGGACAGAGGGTATTAGAGCCTGGACCACGTGTGGCTGAGAGATAAGACAAGCGTCCCAACATCTGGTGAGAATTTTCCAATCTCCCAGGCACTGTCTAGGCGCTTTTCATAGATCATCTCATTCAATTCCCCAGGTGTTAGGTATTATAATTTCCCTGTTGTAGGGATTAAGCCAAGGCTCAGAAAGGTAAGTAGCTTGCCCAAGTCACATAGCGAGTAAATGTAGTGACCAGGAATTACACCTGAGATGGTCTTTCGCAAAGCCCGTGCGTTTAACGCTATATTTTTAAATTGAAGTATACTTGACTTACGAAGTTGTGTTAGTTTCAGGTGTACAGTAAAGTGATTCAGTTATACATATATATATATTTTTTCAGATTCTTTTCCATTATACATTATTAGTAGATACTGAATATAGTTCCCTGTACTATGCAATAGGTCCTTGTTGTTTATTTACTTTATATACAGTAGCATGTATCTGTTAATCCCAAACTCCTAATGTGGGATAACTACTTCTAATTGCCTCATACAGAAGCATAAACTCTTCCTTCTCTTAATTCCTATCCCAGTATTGGCAAAGCCATGAAAACAGGTAGGCATGCAGGGGATACTTAATGGAAATATGTATTCTGTAGGCAGATGTCTAACTTCCTGCCAGAAATATAATCCAGATGCATCAATTTTAAAGTAAATTAAAAAAAATTACTGTGCCATTCTGATGATTAGGACATCCTTGAAATATTTAATTTTTTAAACAGCGGCTAGAAAGACACTAAACATGGAAATGAGTCTGAAAAAATACAAACAATATTCTATCTTGAGAAAAAACGAGAGTTTACAGTGGTTAAAAAAATGAAATCACTATTTTAAACATTCTTTTAAAATTCTTCCAATGGCTTGTAGATGGACATTATGTTAAATTCATTTTGGTCCTGTAATTAAATATACTGTCATTATCAACTCCTTTATTCTGGAAGGAAATGACGTTCTCCATGATTTTCTCATGGAGAAATTTCTACTTCTAGAAATCTCTAGAATAAATCTCTAGTTCTAGGTTCCATCCAATTATTTAAATTTGTTTCCATATTTTTTCTCACATACGAAGAGACACAAAATTTAGAAAATAATTTAAGTAGTTTTTTTTTAAAAACATCGAACGGTAAATTAAAATATTCCAAAGAATTCGATCAATTCAATTAATTTTGCTTAATCCAAAATAGCTATAAAGTAACCATCTTGAAATTTCAGCATAGGACTGGAATGGCTTCAGAACCCTAAGAGATCTAAGGTCGCAGAGCAGGTGCTCAGAAGTTCCGTGGGGCTGCAGTTCTACTAAGCACCTGGGTCAGCAGGAAGATGAGAAGGGACCACAGTACAACAAGGGGGGGTAATTATTTCTCTCCCCTTCACGACACACGGGACTTTTTAATGCTAGAATTAGCACGTGCTTTGAAAAGAAAAGTTGGAAAATACAAGTTGAAAGAAGAAGAAATCCATGTCAGCTAACAGGAGACTAAAGGAGGCTCAGAGGGTCCCTCACGCGTGCCCCCAGCGGCCCCACTGCCTCAAGCCAAGAGCAGTGCCCCGAAGAGGTTTCCCTGTGTGTCACTTCAGTCAACAGCACGCTTTGCTCTAACACGAGGGTCATTGCCCGTTGGCCAAATCTGGCTCACCCCTGCTTTTGAATGGCCGATGAAGCAAAAATGCTTTTTCCATTTTTAAATGGTTGGAAAAGCCAAAGGAAGAAGAATATTTCATAAACATAAAACCTAGGTCAAATTCGAAGTCCGTGTCCATAATAAGGTGTTCCCGGAACACAGCCGCCCTTGTCCTTGTATGTGTCGTCTCTGGCTGCTTTCACTCTGCAGCGGCAGAGCTGAGCGCCCTCCGCTGATGATCTGGTTCTGTGGTGCATCAAGAAAGTGGAAACACAGAAGGGAACCCCTTCCACTCTCCCCTCCAAGTCTCCTGTTCTATGGGCATCTCTGCTGGCTCTTCCTGCCTTCTGTCCCGCTCCTAGGGATGCAGTTTCCTTGCTCCCGTCAAAGGTCAAACTCTGCCTTCTCCAGAAGCCAGCCCGTCCTGTTTTTCAGTAACCTCTCTCTGTTATCTTTCTCTTTCCTCCACCATCTCTTTTATCTCTTTTGACTAGGTCATTCTTATCAGCACACAAACAAGCTCTAAAATCGTTCCCTAAAACAGCCTGCCCCTGATTCTCCTCTGCCTCTTTGCTCTACGCCCCTCCCCAGGGAACCTCAAGTGTGTCAGTGGTCCCACTGTGACCACCACCTCCCTTTCCGTCCTTCCTGTTCTCACCCCTCCCCTGAACCTGAGCTTGTAAGGGCCACCATGTCGCCAGAGCAGAGGTGACATCTCTTTACTAATTCTCAAACGTTCAGCAGCATTAGCTGGGATTAGTCGAGAATCCCTTCTTCCTTCCAACAAGATTCTAACCTTGGTTCCGGCACACGATGCCCGCCTAGACTTCCTCCTCACTCACTGTCCGCCTCTCTCCTTGCTCCTCCTCCTGAGTCCAGTATGCAGCTCTCAGTCCTGGGCTGTCTTTCCTCTCCACGTGCTCTTTGTACGTCACCCCATCCAGGCCCGTTGCTTTCTACGCCATCACGTTCAAGTAACTCCCAAATGCCTATCTTCCCCGTGACGCCCCCTGAGCAGCTTGACTGTGTCACTGATGTCTTCTTGGGGATATCCAATAGGCATTTCAACTGTAAAATGACAGAAACACAGCTCTCGATTTTCCAGCACAAGCCTGTTCCGCCCACTTTCTCAGCTCAGGCAGTGGTCCCGAAGTTGTTGAGGCCAAAAATCTCGGAATCGTGTGAGATTCTTCTCTTTTGACTCAGTATCTCTGTCCGCACCCTCCCTCACCCTGAATCAGGTTCAGTTCAGTTGATGCCGCTCCCCCTTCAGTGTATTTCCTGAGTCCATCCATCCCTCCCATCTCCACGGTTGCCACTCCAGCCCATGCCTGCCTCTCACACCTGGGCCCCTGCAGGAACTTCCACCTGGTTGGAACAGGTGGAACAGGTTCGCTGGTGGGAACCCTTGTCCTTTCAGCATGACCGGGCTCCTGCCAACTCTCCAAACTCACCTTATCCCTCCCTCTCCCTTGCTCCGACCTGCTGTGCATTCCTGGGCTGTGACCCTGCCAAGCAAGGTCACTCTTGGGACTTAACACTGGGGCTCCTCATTGTTTGGGTTTCCTCTGAGGTCTCCGCCTTCACGACCCACGTGAGAGCAGACCTTCTGGTCCCTCTACCCCACAGCTCTCTGTACATTTTCTTAGGACATCACTCTTTGCATATATCTTGTTTATTGGTTTCTTTACCTGGATTTTGTCTATCTTTCTTCTCCAAAATATAAGCTCCAAATGTAAGCTCCGTGAAATGTCAGCTCTGTGAAAACAGGAATTCATGTATTCCCAGACCCTAGAATTATCCTTGGGTAGTTCTGTAGATAGTGGTTGATTATAGTTCCAAGACTATCATGTACCCTTTGCCTTTTTCTGTGCAAATATCCCCCTCATACTTGTTATCATACAATAGTTCTGCATACTATTTTCACTCAACATCAATAGGTAGATTTTTTTTAACACATTATTTAACCGTATTCGTAAGCATCCCTTTAACGACTGTATAATACTATATTCTGTGGTTGTTTACTTTGGCTTATTTCACTGTCATTTGACATTTAAGTAATTTAAGTAATTCCTGATTTTTCACAGTTATAAGCAGCACGTTCATTCGTGTGTGTGTGTGTGTGTGTTGCCCTGTTTCCTCTGTGCCTCCACGAGTGCATAGATGGAGGCCCGTGATCACTGCAGCATCTTTCAGAGGGCTGTGCACCTGGTCTGGCTTGATGGGGAGAATAAGCCAGTGTCTAGAGTGCAATTAGCATTTGAATTAGTGACATGAGGATAAACAGGTGATTATCCCATTTAACAGCTGTTGAACAGTGTTAAAGAGACACTGACAGCTTCAGCTTCAAATATTGGGTTAAATAACAACTCGTTCAGAAAAAAAAAAGTAAAAAACTATTGGGTTTTAAAGAATATAAATGAAAATAGGCTTTCAAAAGTTAGGACCTTTCAATGTGCTTTAAACAAAAGTAAATCCATCAACTCCTAAATCAAGTGGCTTGTTTAAAAAGTGAACAGCCCAAACAGCAACAATAAAAATGCAACTTTGGTTTATATCACTATTACTATCACTAAATTTCATCATACCCTATATATCCCATTTACATTGTAATTCTAAGATGGTTCTTCTAAATACAAAATGAGAAAAGAACTGAGGTAATTTTCTGGAATATATATGCAAACCCATAATTCTTCTTTTACTTTTCCAGATATTTCAATATAAGAAATACATATTCAAAATTATTAAAATATTTGTGAATGTTTTAAAAAAAGTAAATAGCACAAATAATCACATTTCATACTTCCTGCCTTTTGTCTGAGGAGCTCAGAATGATTTGCAGATGGTCTCACAATACCCCTTCAGTTAGACAAGGACCACCTAGTACTGACCCAGGATCTGCATTTTGCCCGTGGGGAAGCTCAGTCATAGGCTGTCCACAGACGTTCATGGGGCCACATTTCAGAAGAAGAGACAGAATTGGAACTCACTTGAAGCATCAGCTTTTTTAGTCTTGGTGAAAATCGTATTGAGATTCTTTAGGGTCCGTAACAGGTGAGGATACTTTTATCGTCCGTGATGTTTATCTTGACAGTTTCCCTCTAATTACTCATTTTGGATTTGCGCTGTGGGAACCTTGCTGTCTGACGTGGCAGGGACCTCACGGAAGGTATCATTGCGACTATTTGCCTTGTTTTCATGTCCGTTTATGCTTCTTGACTTATTTGCCTTAAGTTTTAGGTTCGTAGGATTTAGGGTCAAAACAGATGCAAAACTTCCACAGGTACAGAATTACAACTAGTGGTCTAGGTTTTCCACAAGTTCTACAGAAGTCAGCACAACTTTCATCGGGCCAGCCTTCCCTTGGTGACAAAGCGGCAAAATCTTAGCAGAGGGCATGCTGGGCAGAGGGTGACTTTCATAAAGTCAATGTCATTTTCTCCCCGTGGACACGGGTACCCAGGCACCAAAACCACAGAGGAGCAAACGGACAGAGACAGCATACCGGCTCCCTGGGCATCTTCCCACTCAAACTTTCCCAGCTAACACTTGGAAACCAATGTCATTTATTCCTGAAAAAAGGTGCATTAAAAATATTTTTCCTGGGCTTCCCTGGTGGCGCAGTGGTTGAGAGTCCGCCTGCCGATGCAGGGGACGTGGGTGCGTGCCCCGGACCGGGAAGATCCCACATGCCGCGGAGCGGCTGGGCCCCGTGAGCCATGGCCGCTGAGCCTGTGCGTCCGGAGCCTGTGCTCCGCAACGGGAGAGGCCACAACAGTGGGA
>NW_020837978.1:4533638-4647576 GCF_003676395.1 Aethalodelphis obliquidens | reverse complement strand
AAAAAAAAAATATATATATATATATATATATATATATATATGTATATTTTTCCTGTCACAGAAATAAAAATCATTATTCTTTAGAAAGCTGACTTTTACTCTTCATGAAAAAGTCCAAGTGATATCCCATGAAGACCAGCGCCGGATTCTTTAGCCGTCCAGCCCCTTCTGCAGGTGTTCGGATCTGAGGGACCAGCAGGGGCCTCACCTTCCTGTTGGTGAGCTGACTTGCTTGCACACATGTAAATCATCCCCTTTCATTTTTTCACGATCAGCAAGATCGTCCAAGGGTCAGATCCTCCTCAACTGATCTGGCACGTGATTTGTTGTAGAGAGAGAACTCTGTTGTGCTTTTTTTTTGGAGCTGGCAATAGAGAAGAGGTGGGTTAGAATAGGTTGGGTTAAGCTTGACTTACTCTGTGGATGTCCCAAAGATTGAGTGGGATAGGCTTATAAAAATCCATTCGTTGTTTATCTGAAAATCAAACTTAATTGGGCATCCTGTACGTTTTTTTTTTTTTTTGGCGGTACGCGGGCCTCTCACTGCTGTGGCCCCTCCCGCTGCGGAGCACAGGCTCCGGACGCGCAGGCTCAGCGGCCATGGCTCACGGGCCCAGCCGCTCCGCGGCATGTGGGATCCTCCCGGACAGGGGCACAAACCCGTGTCCCCTGCATCGGCAGGCGGACTCCCAACCACTGCGCCACCAGGGAAGCCCCATCCTGTACTTTTAAATTTGCTAAATCAGGTTAGCTAGTCAGGTTAGAGCTGGAAAGTCTTCACTGGACGGCATCCTGGCACCCTGGGAGATTCCCAGCATACTCCCTGTAGGCGGAGGGGCTCCATTTTGTTCGGCTTGGACCTCCAGAGGGGCACACAGTTCCAGGGGCTGCTGCCTCCCTCCCCATGAGAAAGATGGAATAATAACAGTTTGTGAAGATCTTTCTGATCCTCAGTGAATACATTATATTAATGAAGTTATCACTTTAAATGAACCCTGGCACCTGCCCTTGTTCTCTTAACTAAGGCCATGAGGACAAGGCAGAGGGGTGAACGGAGGGGGAGAGGAAAATCGGGAAGATGCAACGATAAGACCTCTACGCTCCTATCAGCAGTTCTAGAACAGCTCTTTCAGCAAAGAAGGAACATGGCATCCATCGCTGAGTGAAGTTTTAGGCTCTAAATGATGCTTCTACTCATAGGAAATTTTTCAGTGTGTTTCCTCCTTGGGTGTCTGGGTCTTTTGTTTTCAGCTGTGCTCTGCACGGGAGCTGGAAAGCTAACTCCCCAAAAGTGAACTTCCTCTCCTTCTATAAACTGACCCCTGGTGGTTGCTATAGCAACTGCTAAGAGAGCCTAATGAGCAGTGTAAACAAGGCTGATTCCCAGCGCTGGGGCAGGGCAGCCCAGGAGAGGGATGGGGAGGGATTTGATGTGCCTGAAAAGTGGCTCTTGGGGAGAGTTGGAAATGCTGCAAAAGCTCCGGCCCTTGCTCCCTCCTCCCCTCCCCTCCTCCCCTCTGCCCTCACCTCCTGCCTTCCCAGCGGGCCAGGAGAGGAGACAGGCTGTAGGCGGGCAGCGTGCAGGGGCCTGCCTTGGACGCCGAGGGGCTGAACACCATGTGACCGGAAGATGGAATCTAAACATTCACCCAGAGCCCTAGGCAAGAAATGTGCCAATCTGACCCTGAAAAACAAACCACCTGTGTCGCTGCCACACCTGCTTCAGGCCTGAGCTGCCATGGGTGCTGGGCAAAGGGGTTTTATGCCCTCAGCCGCGCTTTGGTGTAATGACTCAGGCGGAACCTGAGACAGAAGCCTGAAAGTTTCTGCGCTGCCTGCGTTGATGCTTTTTCCTTTTTGGAAGGAAGGATGGTGAAGGTACGTGGTACCTAAGAGCACTATGATTATGAAGCTAAACACACGCACATACACACAACACACACACACACACACACACATGTACACACATACGCACATGCACACATACACACACATGCACACATACACATATACACATACATGCGCACATATACACACAAACATTATACACACATACATAACATACACATATACATATATACACACATACACACACACTTTTTTCCCTCCAGGAACTTGGCTACTACTGGCAGGAAACTTTCTGCACATAATAGCAGAGGTTACAGTATTAATTTCAGTTTTCCTTGGTTAACTCTCTCCCACCCTCATCCAGTTTACTCTAAAGGTTTTGTACATTAAATACGAACTGTATGATGCATGTTACACCACAGGTTCCCTACAGGCCTCCTAAAAAGATAATCCACATTGGTGGATTGGGTGGGAAATCCCATGTTTTTATGCCTTTTACACAGCCAGTGTAGGTGTTCATTTCTTTCTATGAAAATCAGTATTTCTCAGCCCCCCTAAGAGGAAGTCTAGTATAATGAACTGCATTTACTTTTATACTAATCATTCTATGTTATCCTCACACATATATTATTTCATTAGATCCTACAACAACCCCCAAAATCGTATAGGGAAAACTGTACCTCTAATGCATTCTTCAGTTGAGGAAACTGACATAAGAGAGATTAGATGACTGTATCGCAGGGATATTAGGGTTTAAAACTTTGGATCTAAAAGAAATTATAAAAGATCTGAGTTGCCATTATTACCAAGATACCAAACTTCCCAGTATTTACACGACTCTAGGTAGTAAAGAAAATTTATATTAGCTACATTTTATATAAGCTACAATATAAAGCCTTATATTTACACAGCATTTTCCTCCCATATGTTCAAATATCTTCTATTTAGTATTATTCTTTACATTATCTTTTCACAGTAGGTGGTCAGGTTCTGTTGTTTTAATCTGATTCTTAATTCCTGCCAGCTCTCCATTTTGTTATCTGGCATCAAAAGACTGCTTTCATTTTCCTTTAAAACCATATTAACAACTATGGTCCAAGACAGACATGCTTGAAGCTTATTCCCCTTAGTTAGAAAGAACAAATAAGAGACCTCACCACAGTTCTTGCTTTTTCCACAAAATTTCTTCTTCTTTTTTTTTTTTTTCTTCCCTTTAAATTAAGTCACAGGCCATGGCATTTGTGGGCTCAACCCCTTCCTGGTCGGTGGGCCATGGCTTTGTGAGATTTTTAGTAAGATAAAGGGAAGGAAATCTGGACTAGCAATGCTATTTCCTCAGGGAAAATAGGGACATTTATGAAAAGTAGCAGTATTTTGGAACCCATTCTTTTCTTATTAATGTTCAATGGTGGGAAGAGAGGGCTGTCTTCTTCTAGATACAATTTATGACACCCAGGGATGGGTTGGTAGCAGCCTCTGTGAGTAGGATGGCTTGTGCAATCAAGCAATGCATTCATTTCAGTGCTACAAACTTGCAGTCTCCACCCCTAAGACCAAGGGGCTAGATTCTGATGGCATCCAGTCTCTCCCTTAGGGTAGGATTAGTCTCTGTCATCAGAAGTTACGGCTTATTGAAGAGGCTGTCCTTTCTCCACTGTACATTCCTGCTTCCTTTATCAAAGATAAGGTGACCATATGTGCGTGGGTTTATCTCTGGGCTTTCTATCCTGTTCCATTGATCTATCTTTCTGTTTTTGTGCCAGTACCATACTGTCTTGATTACTGTAGCTTTGTAGTATAGTCTGAAGTCAGGGAGCCTGATTCCTCCAGTTCCGTTTTTCGTTCTCAAGATTGCTTTGGCTATTCGGGGTGGGAGGGAGGGAGATGCAAGAGGGAAGACATATGGGAACATATGTGTATGGATAACTGATTCACTTTGTTATAAAGCAGAAACTAACACACCATTGTAAAGCAATTATACTCCAATAAAGATGTAAAAATAAATAAATAAATAAAAGGATCATAAAGCAAAAAAAAAAAAAAAGAAGTTGCCGGAAGTGTTGAGGTTTCCCTGGAGACCAACTTTTCAATCCCCAGCCCTAGGCATCCTTCCCTCAGATGGTGCAGGATTTTACCAATCAAATTTTCAGACACAGATGACTTCTCCCCTCAGTTTGGGACATCAGCAAGCTCTGGAACCAAGACCCACCCCCACCCCCCCATCACAGAGCCTGCCCACTCTACAGAGGGGAGAGGGCCCCCGGATCTTTGAATCTTCCAGGTTGTATGTAGGGGGCCTCCTCCTTATAGGGGGAATGACTCCTGACATCTTTGAAATGAAAGCTCTAGTTTAAGTTCTTTGAGCAGAGAGAGAAAGAGAGCATAAAATGTCATTGCTGGAAGGACACTTAGAAATCATTCATTGGAACTAGATTTCCCACATTTTAAATATCAGGGTTACTTTCATTGTCACAAAATTCCTGTGTGATAGTGGTTGTGCCTTTATTCCTTCTAGACTAGAACTATCCAGTAGAAATAAAATGTGAGCCACATGTGTAACTGTAAATTTCATAGCAGCCACATTAAAAAAGTAAAACTAAATGGATGATTCTCCATAGAAGATACAGAAATGGCCAAAAAGCACATGAAAAGATGCTCAGCATCAGTAATCACTAGGGCAATGCAAATCAAAACCACAATGAGGTACCACCTCCCAACTCTTAGGATGACAGCGATTAAAAACAAAGAAAATAACAAGTGTCAGTGAGGATGTGGAGAAATTGGAACCCTTATGCGTTGCTGGTGGGGATGTAAAATGGTGCAGCTGCTGTGGAAAAGAGTGTGGTGGTTTTTGAAAAATTAAAAATAGTTACCATATGGCCCAGCAATTCCACTTGTGGGAATTGAAAGCAGGGTCTTGAAGACTATTTGCACATCCACGTTCATAGCAGTGTTATTCACAGTTACCAAGAGGCAGAAGCAATCCAAGTGTCCAACAACAGATGAATGGACAAACAAAAGCTGGTAGCTACGTACAAGGGAGAATGATTTGGGCTTAAAAACGAAGAAAATTCTGAAAAATGGTACAACGTGGATGGACTTTATGGACACTGTGCTGAGTGAAACAAGCCAGACACAAAGGATAAATCTTGGATGCGTTCACTTATCTGAAGTCCCGAGAATAGTCAGATTCGTAGAGACAGAAAGTAGAATGGGGGTTACCAGGGGCTGGGGGACGGAGGATGGGGAGATGCTGTTTAGTGGGTATAGAGTTTCGGTTTGGGTTGATAAAGAAGTGCTGGAGATGGATGTTGGTGATGGTTTCACAACAATGTGAAAGTACTTAACACTACTGAACTGTACACTTAAACATGGTTAAGATGGTACATTTTATGTTGTGTGTGTTTTACCACAATAAATAAAAGAACAGGCAAGAATAATTTTAATAACATATCACATTTAACCCAACAGAATCAGAATATTATCAGTTCAACATGTAATCAATACTAAAAAACTATTAATGAGACCGTTTACATTCCTTTTTCATACTAAACCTTCAAACTCTGTTGTGTATCTTACTATTTCAGCCTATCACAATGGCCACGTGTTCAGGGCTCGAGAGCCACATGTGGCTAGTGGCTACCATATTAGATATATTGCTTTAGACAATATTTGGTGGGAATGTGCCTTCAAGGACCCCTTGCAATTGCTCCTGGGCCCCCAGGGCCCCTTAAGCCCTAGGCTGGGACCTTGATGACTGTCACACACTGGGCGTCTTTACCCTCCACAGGGTAAGAGAAACAGAGGTCTTAACCAGGCATTGGTGACAGTCAGGTGTCCAGCCTGAACAGAGCTGGCCCCTGAGCAGTCGCCCTCAGTTACGGTTTAGGAATTAAGGTAAGGTTCTTAAGGAAGGTTTACTGATGTCTAAGCAAACAAATGAAGTCCTTAAGAATTGGCAATACAGAAGACAAGAAATTGATTTGGCAGTGATAGGGCTTGAAGGGAAAAGTCTCAGGCAATGTGGCATCCTCATCACTGCTAAAAAATAAAAGCCGTAACGTAATCCTTCTTGGATAGCTTATTAATGAGTCCGTTTCCTACTTTCCTTCCCTCCCTCCCTCCCTTCCTTCTTTCCATCTTCCCTCCCTCCCTCTTTAAGTGTACTTCTCCTGGGCCCCTCTGTAACGTCACAGTCCCTCTTGAGGTCTTATAAGAGCATCCCCCTCCAGTCCCCCAGCCCCTTCTCTCTGCTCTGGGGGCTGGGTGGGCAGGGACCTGGCGGCCAGTCCTCCAGGCTCAGGGAAGCAGAGGCTGCAGCCGTTCGCCCCGCAATCTCTCGTCGCTGTGGGAAGCTGGCAGGTTTCTGGAAGAGTGCTTACTGGGAATGCTAGGCCTCCTCCCTGACCTTCAGGCTGTCTGCTGCGGGTGTGGAGGGTCCGCACCACCCTGCGAATTCCTGGGCTTCCAGAAACGGTTCTCACCTGCCAGGGACTCCATCTGGCCAGCCGCCCAGAGGAGAAAACATGAAGTGCTGCCCGTGGGGGGGTTAGGGGTTGCGGAGGCTCCTGTTACGTGTGGCTGTCAGCTCAGGATGGCAAAGCGCTGGATTTGATGAAAAAGCACCTTTCCTCAAACACAACCCCGCTCACCAGCCAGACAAACACTGGATGAGCAACACGTATGCAACACAGATGACCTTAGCAGGGGATGGGCAGGCCTGTGTCCGGCCCCGGAGCGTGTGTGTGCGCATGCTTGTCAAGAACAGGGTGTGAGCCAGAGGGAGAGGCGGTGCAGTTTCAGGTCCTACCAGTGTTTTATGATCTCAGAGTCAATTTCCTCCTCCGGAAAGTCAAGGGAACAGCTGTCACCGTCAGGCACGGCCCTGTGGCCTCGGAGTGGTGCTGGTGAGCCTGAGGCAGGGCTGGTACTTCTCAGGCCTGAGACGGAGCAGTTGCTAGGAGGGGAGGGGGCGTGGCTGCCTGCCCCTGGGCCTGCCCCTCCTCTACCGCGGCTTCTGCCCGACCTCCTGGGAATGGCAGGCGGCGTCCTGCCCAAGAGGCCGTGGGCTCCAGCTCTCAGCCGTGCAGGAGGAGGAGTGCTGACTGGTGTCATTTTTATTTTCAGAAGCATAGGTTTGCTGGGCTGCAAGGGCTCCACTGACAACCCTGGGGTGTTTTGACACCAAAGCTAGGGCTAATCAGTGACCTGGTGCATCAGGAAAGTGGCCTGAGAAGCACGGGGCTCTGCTCCGTGCAGAGCAAGGCCCTCGCTCTGGGGACCTGGTTTTGGGTGACGTCCGGGTGCTCGGCTGAGATTTGGAATCAGTGACATCGCTGCCAGGCCTCCCCCTTCCTTGGATCCCCGTGGATCCCAGGGAAACAAACAGCCCCCCCTCCGCCCCGCCGCCCCTTCTCAACACCCAGGCTTGCCTGTGATTGTTTAAGGCAGACCATCCAAGGCAAACAAGGATAACGGCCTTGACGCTGCTTTGATTCCCCTTTGGGATTAATGTCACATGAATAAACAGTCCACAAAGCCTATATTCATAGAAACGCTTAGGATGTGGAATTGGAGCCAAAGGGTGCCTGTGGACAGCCAGGGACAGGGGACGTGGAGGGATGGGTGGGGCTCAAGAGGAGAGGGAAGGCGAGGGGGAAGCGGGCTCGCGGGTGGGGCCGCTGGCTCCAGGATTCGCGAAGGGGCGAGTCCGCGGCCACGGTCAGCGGGACGTGAGAGCTAGCCGGGAGGAGACAGCTGAGCCTGAAGGAGATCCCGAGCCGCTCAGCACAGGGAGTAGGAAACCCCACAGCCCCGTTCACCGAGCCGCATCCTCTGGGGCCAGCCCAGCTCGCCTGCTGCTGAGGCTGCATTAATTTCCTCTAGCGCTGGTGGCCCTTAAGCCCCTCCAGGGAGCTGCCCTGTGGTCAGTTGAGTGATCACCTTCTTGTTTTCTTTTTTAAAGGAACAGATCTGAAGTAAATACGGTAAAATGTTAAAGTAATTGGCGGGTACCTTGTTTCTGTACTTTTCTACATCTTTTAATTATTTCATAATTCAGTAAAGTGTACTTAAACAGAAGGCACTGGATACGCTTTATTTCATCCGGTGGAAGCTGTTTGGGGATGTCGTGGACGCTCCCTCGGCGCCTCCTTTGTTCAGATTCCAGGCGGGGCCAGGAGGGCTGCAGTCACTGACTGCAGTGCTGGGGGCGGGGGCGGGCGCACCTCGGGGCAGGGCAGCCGCACACCGTCCGGGGTTGGCGCAGCAGGAAATCCTGGCCCCCCATCCTCACGGCTCCGCTGGTCCCAAGGTGTGCGGGGGAGGGAGGGCCCACGCGGCCTCGGTTTCCCGCCGCTGTCCCTCGGCTGGAAACATCCAGGATGAGTCATCCATCCTCCTCGGGAAGTCAGTAGTAATCGCCCCGTTTCACAGCGAGGGGGGGACAGCAGCACCGCAGGGTGTGACCTGCCTGAAGCCGGAGGGAAGATAAATAACCGGGAGGAAAAACCAGAGCTGAAAAGCTCCAGCTGAGATTTAAGGCCTTCAGCTGGCTGGTGAGCTGTGAGCAATTCCGGGAAGGGCTGGATTCTCGCAGACACGGGCCTGTGTGACCGCAGGGGCCTCAGTGCAGCCGGGACCGGTCAGTGGTTTCTCAGGGCCATGGGGTCTACCTCTGACCACTTCACACACCCTGGCCGGTTTCCCGCGGGCCAGCTCCGAGGAAAGCAGCCCATAGTTCAGACATTCAGAGAAGGTGGCTGGACGCTCAGGAACTGGTAGGACTGGTTTCCGAGGCTGGAACCACCAGGAGATGCCAGGAGGACAGTTAGGTCAGGAGAAGCATTCCGGGTGGACGGAAGGCTACCAATCTATAGGCGTCTAGGGAAGCTTCTGGAATCTCTGACTCTTTCTGGCTGTCTGTCTCCCCTGGACATTTTACATCCTGGAGTTGCTCCTGTTATGTGGTGACCTTTCCACTGACCCGTCTGGGAATTGTGTTGGAAATAAAATCCAAGCGCTCAGGATCCCCTCCGAGAATTCCCATGGATCTGATGTTACTCTAAACCACTTGCTATAGTCTTGGAAAAAGTTAAGACCCTCAAATATTTTTCAAGCTGGTGAGTGTGGCTTGGATTTTTAAAAAAAGTGTTCCTTTTATAGAGTGCTTTTATTTTTGTGGTTATTTATTTTTTAAGTCAAGACTTGAAGTACGGTTACTACTGCCTCGTACACAAAGTGTTTCCTTTGAGTACGGCTGTTCCAGATCCTGGGAGACCAAGGTCATCATTTAGGTGTAAGGACTTTGAACAGTTGGGTCCTGTGTTCCGTCAGGGCACTTGAGGAGCTGATTCTATTTGCTGCTCCAGAATAACAGCCCTCCCACATTTTTGAGGAGAGACAAGGATTCATTTGCCCGAACTATTTATCAGTGGTTTTGAAAGACAGGGAGATGTTTATTTTATGAGAACCTTTGTCCCACCTTAATTTGCAAGGGATAAAAAAACCATAGCCGCCATGAAATATGATAGAAAAGTATTTGCTTCTTGGGAAACACGTGAATGTTTGTGATAGAATCTCTTCCACATAGAAACGCCTTAGAAATAACTCTCCCGACCGTCCCATCTCTCCTGTTGCCTCCGCGTCATGTTTTTTTCATTTGGTGGGATGCACACTCCAAGTCTCCGTCCCACTCAGCGGGACCTCGCTGCCTAGTTTCCTCCTTCCTCACCCAGAGGAAAGTCCCCGCGGCCCATTTTCTGGGCATTGCTTTTCCACTCTTTCATAATCTATTATTTTGACCTTGAGAGGAGAGAGGAGCCTTGGCAGGGCGCACTCCACGTGGAGCCAGCACTGCCGGCGTCCGTGCCCTGGTAGCGCATGTGTGCCCATGGCTGCTGCAGCCCTGTGTCCCCGAGTGTGCGTTGGTGCCTGCCGTCCCGCATCCTGGCCCCCCAGTCAGGGGCTGCGGGACACTGGGGGCCGGAAGGACTGTCCTGTCAGGCTCCATGCGGAGTGCAGTGTTCCTGGAGGCCTGGGTCAGCAAAGAACATTCTTGGGGGAGAAGGGGTGTGTGCGTGTGTGTGTGTGTGTGTGTGTGTGTGTGTTACAGAAAGAGAGAGACAGACACACAGACAGAGAGAGGTAAGAGAGAGATAAAAGAGACTCTGCTTTAAAAGTAGATTTCAACTAATTTTTTCTAGGATGGTACCTGATAGTTTTGATTCTTTTAAAGATCAGTTATAAAAACTGCACACTCGCAGTGGTTGAGAATCCGCCTGTCAATGCAGGGGACATGGGTTCGATCCCTGGTCCGGGAAGATCCCACAGGCTGTGGAGCAACTAAGCCACGACTACTGAGCCTGCGCTCTAGAGCCCGCGAGCCACAACTACTGAGCCTGCGAGCCACAACTACTGAAGCCCGCGTGCCCAGAGCCCATGCTCCGCAACAAGAGAAGCCACCGCAATGAGAAGCCCGCGCACCGCAATGAAGAGTAGCCCCCGCTCGCCGCAACTAGAGAAAGCCTGTGCGCAGCAACAAAGACCCAACGCAGCCAGAAACAATAAATAAATAAAATAACAAAATAATTATGTAGAAAAAACCCCCAAAACAACAAAAACCTGCACACTCTATGCAAGACAGTTTATTCTTAAATGAAGACATCGATGCAGTGAGAGGAATACTGGGAAACTGCAGGGCGGGGGGGGGGGGGGTGAGGAAGCAGAGCAGTGAGGGTGAGTGGGGGTCTCCGGGTCCCACACTTTGGTCCCTGCTCCCCGCCCACCCCCCGGGCTCGCCCTTCTCTCCCTCCCGGCCCGGCTCCCGTTGGCAGAGAGAGGCTCCCGCCCTGGCTCACTCCATCAGATGAAATGAAGGGAAATCTGGTTTGCTGCTAAATGGACTCACTGTAGGCATTTAGGGGTAAGCTGACATGAGGGGCCTATCAGACACTGGGAATTTCAGTGTTTTTCATCATATTTCTGGGAAGTTCTTTCAGAATCCAGGTGGTTATGTCAGGATACTGATTTGCAGGATTTAAAATCACTTTTAATCAGTATACTTGTCATCTGGAAATAGCCAGTGCATGCACTGCCATTATGTATGTATTACTATATAAACATATAAAGTTTGTATATAGTACATAGTATATGGTATATACACAGCATATGGTATATAGACTACATAGTGTGTATATATATATGTTATATATGGTATACAGCTGACCCTTGAACAACATGGGTTTGAATGGCGTGGGTCCACTTATACATAGATTTTTTTCAATAGTACATATGACAATATTATATGATCTGAGGTTATTTGAATCCTCAGAGGCAGAACCATGGAATTGGAGGGATTGCATATACAGAGGGCCGCATGTAAGTTATACAAGGATTTTCATTGGCGCAGAGGGTTGGTGTCCCTAACCCTGTGTTGTTCAAGGGTCAACTGTATGTATGTATGTATATTACAGTATATGATCTATATATAGTTTATGGTATATATATAGTTCATGGTATATATGTAGTATATGCTATATAGTATATTGTGTGTATATATATATATACACACGTATATTTCTATATATACACACACATACACGTATCTTCAGGTAAACAAGGATATTTAATAAAAATGCACAGGGTGTTTTCCTTTTTATCTCCTAAATTACCTAATCTTTAATTCCCATCTGTAATCAATCATTCACAGCTGAAGAGGGCTGAGGCATTGTTGCTGAGCATTCTACTTCCTTCCTTGAAGGGAGTTTTCCATCTGCATCCCAAGAATTTTACGCTCTTAAACGCTTGTAGTGAAGCTTCTGCTGCACCACGGTTCAAATCTTAGACCCTGTACTCAAAGGCAGATGCATCTGTTTCACTGCCCAAGCCACCCAGTCATTTAATCCCTCATTAAGTGAATTAAATCATTATTCAACAAACGTTTGTTGATTGTCTGCTCTCCGAACAGCTAATATAGCTAATGCCTGGCTCAGCTACATCCAGGAGCTCATAATGAAGTTTTCCCATGAGGATGGGTATGATTTGAGAGAAAAGACGCTCCTGGAACAATGGAGCAATACAGACTCGCTGATTGGGACGCCTGATGGACTTACTGTGTTGTCTTTAGAGACTGCTAAGCTGGTGCCACCACACCGTTCCCTTCTTTTTGCTGTGCCCTCCTGTCTCCATGGTTACCAGGATTCCCAGTGTTATGAGAGTGCATCCCAAACAGGGAGCCCTTATCCAGTCTATCCTGGGAATTCACTCTTGGTGTCCATTTCCCCCTTGTCTGTTTCAGCCAAGTATCTGGGTCCAGGTACCGTATTTCACTGCTTCTGTGATACACATTGTTTCTTATTTTCACACGTCTGATATTGGAATACATTTAAAATTGGTGGTGAGTCACAATTGGCTAAGGTTTCTTTCTTTCTTAGGGGCACACCAACTAATGACACTAATGACTGTATTTTAGACTTGCTGGAGTATTGCATGTGGGCCCTTGAGCGATCCTGAAGCCGTGACAGTGGTCTTAACAGCTCCCTTCCTAGCAACCGAGAGGACCCAGGCATCCTATAAAAAAGGCTCCTGTCCTATTACTTCTGGAATCTTCCAGGTGCTGTCTTTTACTTGACGCCAAACCCACCTGACTCTGTCTTGGCAGCTGTGGCTTCAGTTCTTTTGTCCCCCAGCATCCCCCATGGTGTCCGTGTCCTGCCTGGGTTTCCCTTCCACTCCATGGGGCTGTCTGTGCAGCTGAATCCTGCCTTTGCTTCCAGGCTCCATCATCTGCTGTGTCCTGGCTGTGTGCTCTGCAGTCTGGGGACCCTTATGCCCATGGGTACCCAGTGGAGCAGGGACCAGGCCGGCCTGCTAGCCGGGGAGAGGAGTTCTGAAGGAGAACTCAGACTCTGCTCTTGAATTTTGTATCCTCAGCACTTTGCACAGTTACTTGCACATAATAAGGGCTCACGGAATGCTCATGCAATAAATCCATGATCCAACAGATTCATCATTGTCATCTATGTGACATATAGGCGCAGAACATCTATTTTTGCGTATTTTTTCCTTTTTCCCATGACAAGGAGGAGTTAGAGCACAGAGCCGCTCCTTAGCAGGGCTGAGGCATCTGGTCCTGAGCGGTTTGCTGACCTTTTCGTTTAGATGAGATGGTTTTGTCTTCTTCTGCCCCTCTGGCTGGGACGGGAAGTGGTTAGCTTTGCTGGCGCCGGGCGAGGTGGGGCATCCGCCTCTGACCGCTCTTTCTGCACAGCCTCATACCTGGCTTAGCCTTGAAATTTCCAGTTCCCCTGGGGCAGGTCCAAGTTTGTGGCTGAGGCTCGAGCTGGGGCTAGGTAAGTCTCCACAGGCCTTTGCCTTCCGGCTCAGGCTAGATGAGGCTGTTTGCATCTACCAAATGCATGGGATTCAGTCCTGGTGCTTTATCTGGGTCCGGTTCGCCTCTGGCTTTGATCTAACTCTCCTGTCAAAGCGTGGCTTTTAGCCTGGTTAATTCCCTCGCTAAGGGCTTCTCTCCATCTGTTAGGATAATGGAGCTTCCCTGTGAACTGAGCACTTTCTTACTACCTGCAGGGCAAAGAACCTTAGGAGGCAAGCTCCCTGCCCTCTGAAAAGTTCCCTCCCACTCAGCAACCTGCTGAGAAGCAGGACTCCCCATGCAAAGCACTTTTCATATCATGGACTGGTTTGTTCACGGTGACCGTGGGTGATTTTTTCATGACTTCACTCTAATCTGGATTTTGATGTACTGTTTCAGATTTCTTCTAGAAAACAGCTCTGATCTTTATTTTCTTAGGGGTGGCGGTGGGAGCCCGTGCCTAAGATGGGCGCAAGGGGAGGCGTGTGGCAGTGGTGTGCCATGTGGATTCCTAGGAGGGATTTTTAGATATTCAGACATTTGCTAGCTGCTCGGCCACGGAAGGAGTCTTTTCATCGGAGAGATAGGCAAACGCAACCTCATTCCCTGGCCTTGTAGAGCCGGTCACCCAGCGCACCACTGACGCCACCTCTGGATGGGGCA
Organism: Aethalodelphis obliquidens; assembly: GCF_003676395.1. Classification (NCBI taxonomy): domain Eukaryota; kingdom Metazoa; phylum Chordata; class Mammalia; order Artiodactyla; family Delphinidae; genus Aethalodelphis; species Aethalodelphis obliquidens. The sequence goes on along the minus strand of NW_020837978.1, from coordinate 4,633,691 downwards.
GCCTGGGAGGTGTCATGGCTGATGTTTCACTTTCTTATTTAGTTGTGAATTTTATCAAGAACAGGTATTCGTAATGGGGCGCACAGAGAGGGTACAATTAGAGTATGAAACAGTCCGCAGGAAGGGGAAGGCTCTTGGCGATAGGAGATGCACATCCAGGAGCTGTAGGGGACCGGGGTGCACCTGACTTGGCTGCAAGTCTCTTTCCAGAAGGTGCCTCCGTCCCCTGATGCCGTGAGTGGGCAGCTAAGAACTCACTCCCACAACCGTCCCCAGAGGTTTGCCCTTCTGGTCACCCTCTTCCCTTTCTCACCAGGGCACAAAGCCACCCCCTGGCCTCAAGGTGAGGCCGCTGTGGAAGAGTATAGCTGCTGGTGTTTAAGCCATTAGCTTCTTTCAGGTTTTTTCTAATTCAAGGCAACCAGGCCCATACTTGAGGATAAAATAAACCATTAACATTATAGTGAAACCAGACATTTTGGATCGTTTCCCCTTCAGTTTCCTTGGTGGAGCAAACCCTGCAGGCACTCACTGCAGACAAAGAGCTGAAAGCAGGAAGAACTCTTCACCCCTCCCACCTCCACTGCCACTGCCCAGTGGACGCAAGTTTTGGTATGAAGAAGTGGGAGTTCCTTACGCTTTCTTAGCTGTTATTGTCAGCATTCCTTTACCTAATTCAAATTCCTGGCTGCCACCTGACTTACTCAGAGGAAAGGGCTCCCTGGGAAAGACGGTGCTGGGGGTAAGCTTCTGAGGAGGTGAGGCTGACAGGGGACTGAACAGCTGGGAGGAACCGGCCATGCAGAACTTCAGAAGAGGAGGAGACCTAAGGATGCCCAGCACGTAGGAGGAACGGAAGGAAGGCCCAGGTGACAGCCACAGGTGGTGGGATGGGGCCCCGGGCTGAGTAAGAGGAGGCCAGAGCCGTTGGTCTGGGCTCCAGGCAGCTCTGTGGACCCGCGTCAGCCAGGGTGAGGAATTCAGATTTTTTTCTAAGTGTAAAAACCTCGGGCCCTCCACCTTGGTGAAGCAATCACCAATCTAAATGACCTCCCGGGAGACCTCCAGTCATGCTGGCTCACAGATATTTTTTCCATAAGAGTGACTAAAACAGGTATTTCCTAACATACGTGAAGAATGGGTCACTCAGATGAACAGTACCAAACACCACTCACTTTTCCTCCCCCTCTAATTGCTTACACATCTAAATGATCTCCGGGTCTGTGCACCTCGTAACATCCCAGCAAATCACGGTGGTCCCAGTAAATGCTTCCTTCAGACCCGCCCGTCCTTGCCTCTCACAGACATGCCCCTGAAACCCACGCTCAACCTGAAATCTCCGTGTTCCAGGTTCCCGGACAGTTTCAAATGGCAGTCAGGTGTCAGGGCCACCTGAAGGGAAACCTAGGGTATCAGGGCCATGGCTGGGGACAGGGGGAGCAAGAAGCATGACAGAGGCTCTTCTCCCTGCTGGCCGAAGGGAAACGCAAACGGTCAGAATTTGTTACCAAAGCTTCCAGCCTCCAGGAATGGACCTGGAGACCCCAGCAAACATCGGTTTACCCAGAGGAGTTGACAGAGAAAGGTCTAATGGAATTGCGCTGTTTGATTCGGTTGCTGGTTGCTCTTGAAATCAGATAGTTAAGATCATTTGTTTTCTGTGCATTTCATTCTAGCCCATCAAAATTACTTGGTGGGTGTCTCCCGTGGGCTCAGTACTGCCTCGTGCTGTGGAGGTAGATGTAAAAGACAATCTTCCCTGGGCCCGAATGGGCGACGGACTGGCAGGTGTTCATCAGCATGTAGATAAAGGTATGTGCAACTCTTAGGACTGTTGTCTACCACTTGGCGGAGGATTTCTGGCGGAGGGGCATCAGATATGCAATCGCTCTGGCCTGCTGGAGCTCCCGAGTGATGAGGCCAAGAGGCCGGGTCCTGGAGGAGCTTGGAATGCTGTTTTCATCAGTTTCACTGTTCGTTGGGAGGTTTTGAAAGCCATAAAATAATTTTAAGTAAGGGAATGACATAACCTACTTACATTCTGAAAATAGGGCTCTGGCTGTAATCAGCGGATAGGGAAGAAGGGTTTAGTTATCTTTGCTGCACCATGAATCACTTCAAAACACAGTGGCTCAGAATAAGAGCACGTCTTTCTTTGGGTCAGGATTTCTGGAGCTGCTCAGCTGAGGGGTTCCGGCTCGGGGTCTCCCATGAGGTTGCTGTGAAGATGCTGGCTGAGGCTACAGTATCGGAAGGCCAAGGTGGCTAAGTTTCACGGCTGCCAAGTTGGTGCTTGTCATCGGCAGACAGACGGTCAGTTCCTCTCCCTGTCAACCTCACCACAGGCCACGTGACGTAGCTGCCGGGTTACCCCAGAATGGGTGATCCAGGAGAGTGAGGCCAAAGTGTCTGTTACGAACTGCATATTTTTGTCCCCTCCTCCCAGATTTGTATGCTGTATTCGTACTCTGGAAGGTAATTAAGGGTAAATGCGGTCATGAGGTGGGGCCCTAACCTGAAAGGGTTCGTGCCTTTCTGAGACGAGGAAGCCACCAGAGCCCTTGCTCTCTCTGCCATGTGAGGACACAGGGTGAAGGCTGCTTCTACAAGCCAGGAAGCAAGCTCTCACTAAACACCGAATCTGTGGGCACCTTGATCTTGGACGTGCCAGCCTCCAGAACCGTGAGAGAAATGTCTGCTGTTTAGCCACCCGGTCCGTGGTATCCGGTTATGGCAGCCTGAGCTGATGGGGACAGTGCTAATGCCTTCCGTGACATGACCTTGTACCATCCCTGCAGCCACATTGTTTGCTAGAAAGTCGCTAAGTCCAGGCTACTTTCAAGGGCAAAGGAATTAGACCCCCACATTTGGAAGGAAGGCACATCAAAGAACTTGTGAACATAATCTCGATATCCCTTTGTGATGTTCTTAAAATAAGAGGTTATTCTGTGACCCAGGTGAGAAAGGAAAGGGGTCGTAATCTGGCCCTACTGCAGATAGAATAAATGGGGCACAGATCTGGAGACTGAAGCTCATAGAGTCAGTGTGATTTGGAAACTGCAATTAGACTGAGCTGAGACAACCAGAAAGGATGTGATGTGGTGGAGGAAGAGTAGAGTCAGGACATGTCAGATGTGAGAGGCCTTTGGGACGTGAAATGGATATTTCAAATTGGCAGGTGTGCACCACAGACGTGGTGTTAATCTGGGGGTTGTAAGCATAAAAACTGTGGGTGCAGGTGAGATCACCCAGCAAAGGGCATAAACTAAGGGGAGCAAAGGGCCCAGGTAGAGCTCAGAGGAACTCCTTTGTTTGGGGTTTGTGTAGAGGAAGACAGTCTAGCAAAGAAGACCAAGAATGGGGCAACCAGAGAGGGGACAGAAAATCCAGAAACTGTGGCCTTCAGGGAGCCAGGAGGAGAGAGTGGGTTCCTGTGCCACACGGGGCTGGGAACATGGCTGGATTTGGTGATGTGGAGGCCGTCTGTGACCTTGAGCGTCAGTGGACTGAGGGGAAGTCAGATTGGATTGGGTCGAGGAGTGAATATTTGGAAGGAGAGAAAGTGGATAGAAACTGGGCTGACAGCTCTTTCAGGAAGGTTGGCTATAATAGAAGAGGGCAGTAAAGGAAGTTAAAAATGTTTTAATGCTTGAGGGAGGGCTGCAGTGGAGAGGGAGGGGTGGGGAGAGGAGAGACAAGAGTAAGAGCGCTTGGTTAGGGAGTGAAGTCCTGGAGAAGTCGCCTGCCTTTGCTCTTTGCCGGGTGCGTCCTCCTTTCTAACAGAAAGGAAGATGCAGGCTTGGGTGCCTGTGATGGGCATCTGTAGGTTGGGGGTTTCCCCCGGGTGCCTTGTGTTTTCTGATGAAGTTCAAGTCTACGTTAGTGACGCTCAACTTCGGTCACATATTAGAATCCCCTGGGGGAGCATTTCAACCTCCCTTACGCTGGGCTCACCTCTCAGACTCATTACATTACAATCTCTGGGTTGGAATCCAGCCATCAGGACTTTTTAAAGTTCCCCCCAGGAGACCAGAGTGCAGCCTGGGGGGAGGAGGGTCACTGCTGGAGGTGACCGAGGAGGAGATGGGGTGGTGGTGAGTGGTCGTGGGATTAAACCGTGGGAGCAGAGGCCACTCACCAGGGCTGCAGGCAACGTGAGGCTCTACTGAGGTAGGTGACGGTCCCTTTCCCCTGGTGACTGTCTGCTTGGCTACTTGGGTACCTCCAGCAGAAGGACCTGCTCAGTTTCAGCTTTGATAACAGTAGGTGGTAGAGACCTTAATTTCTGTGCCTCCATTTCATCATCTGAACAATGGACATAATGGTACCTACCTTCTAGAATTGATGTAGGATTGAAGGAGATAAAGGGCATTAGTGCCTAGCACAGCTCATGGTACAGCATAAAAGGTCACCATTCACATTAGCAAATAACCTTCTTGGCTAGAATTTAGGATGTGAGTGGAAGGGTAGTGAGATAGAGCTATAGAATCATGTTTGTAGAGAGGAGCTTTTTTTTGCCCTTTTTTTTTAATTGAGATATAGTTGATGTACAATATTATATAAGTAACAGGTGTACAACATAGTGGTTCACAATTTTAAAGGTTATAGTTCTTTTATAGTGACTATAAAATATTGGTTATGTTCCTTGTGTTGTACAATATATCCTTGTAGCTTATTTTACACATAATAGTTTGTACCTCTTACTCCACTCCCCTTATGTTGCCCCTCTCCCCTTCCCTCTTCCTGCTGGTAACCACTGGTTTGTTCTCTATATCTGTGAGTCTGTTTCCTTTTTGTTATACTAGCTTGTTTTATTTTTTAGATTCCACATGTAAGTGATAACACACAGTATTTGTCTTTCTCTGTCTGACTTATTTCACTTAGCATCACGCCCTCCAAGTCCATCCATGTTGTTGCAAATGGCAACATTTCATTCTTTTTTATGGCTGAGTAATATTCCATTATATATCACCTCTTCTTTATCCATTCATCTGTTGCTGGACACTTACATTGCTTCCATATCTTGGCCATTATAAATAATGCTGCTATGAACACTTGGGCATATGTATCTTTTCAAATTAGTGTTTTTGTTTTTTTTTCTGATACACACCCAGGTGTGGAATTGCTGGGTCCTATGGTGGTTCTATTTTTAGTTTTTTGAGAAACTGCCACACCGTTCTCCATAGTGGCTGAACCCATTCACATTCCCACCCGCAGTGTATGAGGGTTCGCTTTCCTCCACATGAGAGGAGCTTGTTTAATAGGCTGTGAGGACCGCCGTGGTATTTCAGTCTGGGGTGTGTGCTTTTGGAATCCTGGAGACAGTGGACTGGAGATCCGAGGGCAGGTCTGGCCACTTGGGCTGTCCTCCCAGGGCCCCAGTGCAGTGCTCTGCTTGGACGTTTTTTGCTTTCTATCTTTCCTGGCATATTCTGGCCGGTGCACAGTGTGGGGAGCAAGTGATGAAGGATTACGACCCCGATCACCGGGTTTGACCGAGCTGTACATAGTTAAGTAGGCACAGGGAGAGCCAATGGTCTGGGTCGGGTCCGTTCACTGCAGGGGGTATCCTTCAGGGGAACCTGTTCTGATTGTTCTGATCATGCCTGCTGGCCTATTACCAGGACTGGCTACTGATAGCACGGGTGAGGAGGGACACGTTTTTCTACCTGGCTCCAGCAGGGCTGTCTCCATCAGATGAGAAGTAAGCCTCTGTCATGAGGTGGGGCTCTGGGCGAGCCACGCTGAACACGAGATAAGTCATCTGAACGGCTTCTTATCTTCGGTGTGCCTTCCTCCAGTGCTACCTTTAGCCACCACGGGAAGCCTTCCTTTGGTAAGTCCTGTCCCAGAGCCTCTCACCGACGGCCATCTTGCCCACAGAGACTACAAGTCCCAGCATCCATCACAAGAGTCCCGGCCACGCCCCCTGTTAACGGCGAGGCCACGGCCCTCGCTCCGTCCCCCAGAAATGCCCCTCCGTATCTTTGGCAAGCTGGCAGGCTGCCACCCCGGCCTTGACTCAGCCGCATGCTTTGTTTCAATGCGGCAGTGGTGATCCCTTCATTTCTGGCGGTTTCTTTGCCCCACGATGAGACAGGAAAAACAAGATCTCTAGCCGAGAGCTGCCCCACTGCTCATTCATCCCGCTAGCCACCAGAACCCTGGCAGGATCGAGGGTTTTGTCAGATGGGAGCTGTGGTAGTGAATAAAAAAAGTGAAACCAGATGTTCTTCCCTCCAGTTGCTTCATATCCATGCAGGGGCTTGGAGGAGGAGGCTGTAAAAATGTCACAGCCCTTGATTCCTGAGGCCCAGATTTACGCTCTGTGTAACCTTGCACCATAAATCCACTGCCCTCGCTGGAGCATTGGCTTCTGAAGGGGCAGAGCCCAGCTGCAGCAGTGACCGGAGGCTGCGGACAGTGCAGAAGGGACATGGGTGGGGAGCACGGGGGCGGGGAGCCTGACTGGGGACCAGCGGTTGCTTTTCAAGAATTTGAAAAGATGTTACAAGATTGGCTTGGATTTTGGCCTTCTCGGGAAATAAGCCAAACTCTATCTTGCATTTTAGCCTGAAAGAAAACTTGCTTTCTCTTTGGAAAGTACTAGCAGATGCAAGAGAACTCGGTGGGAATGGAAATCACGGAGGCAGAGTTTTCACGGCAGGTGGAAGTGTCTGCAGGAGAAAGGAGAGGCGGGCAGGGGCGAGATGCCACTGCCCGAGGGGGCCATCCTCCAGAAGCTGGGATGGACCCTCAGTGCGTGGGGCGCCATCGGACTTGGGCTTGAAAGTAGTGGTTTTGTCTGCTGTGTGGAGGCTGAACTATGGGGGTGGTGCAAGAAGGAAGCAAGGAGGCAGCCCAGGAGACTCTCACAGGCGTCGGGTGATGACGCTGCTGTGCACCAGGTGGAAGCCATGGACGCGGAGAACGGCAAATGGGCTCAAGGTCTGGTGGCCAGACTCGGGGAAGAATCAAGGAGGCGTCCCAACTTCTGGTGTGAGCAGCCGAGTGGAAAATGATGAAGCCACTGCAATGGGGCCTGGAGGAGGATCAAGTCTCCGGAGGGAATTCAGACTTCGGTTTTGGACCCGTTGGGTTAGAAATGCTCATAGACACCTACGTGGATGTTTTAAAGAGACAGTTGGAGGGCTTCCCTGGTGGCGCAGTGGTTGAGAGTCCGCCTGCCGATGCAGGGGACGCGGGTTCGTGCCCCGGTCCGGGAAGATCCCACATGCCGCGGAGCGGCTGGGCCCGTGAGCCATGGCCGCTGAGCCTGCGCGTTCGGAGCCTGTGCTCTGCAACGGGAGAGGCCACAGCAGTGAGAGGCCCGCGTACTGCAAAAAAAAAAAAAATAGACTAAAAGAAAGAAAAGAAAACCAACAAAAAAAAACCCTAAAAAAGTGTTTCTTGGGCTTCCCTGGTGGCGCAGTGGTTGAGAGTCCGCCTGCCAATGCAGGGGACACGGGTTCGTGCCCCGGTCCGGGAAGATCCCACGCGGCTGGGCCCGTGAGCACGTACGGAGCCTGTGTTCTGCAACGGGAGAGGCCACAGCAGTGAGAGGCCCGGGTACCGCAAAAAAAAAATAAAGAGACAGTTGGAGATGTGGGTCTGGAGATGTGAAGAGAGGTCAGGGCTGGGATCTAAATTTGGGAGTCATGGGTGATAATTAAAAAGATAGGTACGGTCAGGCCCCAGTTGCCCTCTACTCTTGCCACTACGGTTGTGGTCACCTTCTTAATTTCTCTGTCTGATCTTTTGTTGTTAGTGTATAGGACTGCAGGAGGTTTCTGTGTGGTCACCTTCTGATCTCTGCGTAGACACTGGCCAGTGCCAGGGCGCCCTGGGTCATGGCTGCAAATACGCAGGTCACGTTCTTCCTCCTGCCTGTGGCGGACGTTTGTCCTTCATCTTTCCAGCTGAGCCCACAAGCGGCGCCGCGGTTTCCCCGCGGGGCTCCCAGGTAGCTGCCCGCTCTTGATGGCGGTTCCCACGCGGCAGGAAATCTTGCCATCCTGACCCCCGACCAGCAGCAGTCTCCCCGAGTTCTCCATTTCTGTCTTTTTGCATCGCCTAGCGCAAATCTTCTACTCTCTTAACACTTTCCCAGCTTGTTGACACTTTTACAGTGGGTATAACCTTATTATTTCATTATTAGTCACTAAACAGGAAGGATTTAATCTTTCATTTGATCCATGTTGCTAAAAGTGTTACATTAGTTTCTAGCACATTCTAAGTGACCAGGTTCTGATAGCCTACTTGAAACAACACTTCTAGGTCTGTGTCTAAGCAGCTGATGGTCAGGATGCCATCAGCTGCTTAGACTTGGACAGAGATGCCCACTTACAGGGATGCAGGTGGCAGTCGACCCTGCCATTCACGCTTATTGCGTCCTGTGCGATTTCTACTTTGCATGGCAGCTATCTATGGCTTTTATTTGTTCTAATCCAATAGGAACAGTGTTCAGTTCAATGGATTCTTCATATAAAATGACCATAGGGACTTCCCTGGTGGCGCAGTGGTTAAGAATCCACCTCCCAATGCAGGGGATGCAGGTTCGATCCCTGGTCAGGGAACTAGATCCCACATGCATGCCGCAACGAAGGAACCCATGACCCTCAAATAAGGAGCCCACCGGCCGCAACTAAGGAGCACATGTGCCACAACTAAAGGAGCCGGTGAGCTGCAACTAAGGAGCCCACCAGCCACAACTAAGACCTGGTGCAACCAAAATACATAAATACAATAAATAAAATTTAAAGAATAAAAATAAAACGACTCTAACAACCTCCTGCCTTCCCCTGCCCTCAAGTAAGGCTGGAAACAGATGCCGCTTGTACCATAGAGTTAGAAACTGCACTTGAGTGACTGAAGCTGGGACATATGTGCAGGAACTGCTGAGGGGCTTTCTTGTGGTCTAGTGTGGAGCCCATGGGCCAGGCGAGGAAGGGCCAGGGAGAGCTGATTCACCATCCAGGGGAGGCTGGAACACTAGCACCAGTCTGGGTCTCTCTCTCCCTCTCTCTCCTGCAGCCCTTCTTACTCTCCTGCGTTGCTTGGTTTTTGCTGGTACCTGGATTACTCCTAGGACTGGAGCTGCGGATTTCCTCCCCTTTGGGGATCCTTGCTGCAGATAACTGGGATAAAGTGCAAACTGCGGCGTCGACAACATGAGGGGTGGGTGAAGGCCAGATTGCTCACGGGAGGTGTGTACAGGGAGACGCAGAGGGAACCAGCATGGAGCTCGGAGCTCTGGGATGGACCAGACAGCAGGAAGGGAGCTCGTAGGGCAGCCGGGGAGGCAAGGCGGCTGGGGGTGGGTGCGCGGGTGGTGAGAACTGCGGTGGGGAGTCGTGGAAGTCTGGAAGAAGCAAATTTCAAGAAGGGACACTTGTTGATGAGTCAACACACTGCAGGCGGTTATTAAGACATCGCTACAGTGTCCATTAGATTTAGAAATTCAGCGCTAACTGGTGCCTTCCGCAGAGCTGGTTAGAGGAAAGGAGTGGGGCCGGAAACCAGCCTACAGGAGGTTGGAAAGTGAGGCAACAGAGGCAGCAAGTGAAGCTACTTGTAGGGAATTTGGAGAAGAAGAGAGACAGGGCAGAAGCAGAAGAGCACACTGGGTGGAGGGAGGGGCTCTGTTTGCCTGGCTTCGCACGGAGCTTGGGGAGGGCGTCACTGCACTTTCATCTCCAGTTACAAAGAAGAAGAAAACAGGTGCTATCGGCTGACAGCCCAGCCTGTCTGCTATTGGGGTGTTTGTTTGTTTGTTTGTTTTGGGACTCAGTGTGATGGAGACCTGCCGGTTTGTCCTGTCAAAGTCTTGCTGTCGCTCCGTGTGTCTGGAGGAAGGTTAGCAGTGCCAGGGAAAGGCCCAGGTAGTAATGGACCCAGAGCGTGCCCACTTTCCAAATCCAGTCCCCCCCACCCCGCTTTTCGAGATTGGCCCACCCTGCCTTCACCTCCACACCTGCAGGCTCACCTCTTCCAGCGGCCAGTGAAGGTCAGCTCCACCTCGTTGGTGAAACTGTTTTGTGCGATTCCTACTATTGCTGGGAGACATTTTTGTTCTTTGTTATTGTTTTGGTTTTAACTGGAGAGAATCTTGGTGCTGAGACAAAGGGGACGAGGGGAGAGGGAGAGGATGAGAGTCAGGGAGGGGATTCTGGAGGAGGGAAGACCGGATGGGGTCGGCAGGCAGGTGAAAGGCCAGGGTGGGGGAGCTGGAGGGCCTAGGAGGCAGGGGCAGGTGTGAGCCTGGGCAGGAAGTTCAGGGGACCCATGCCCAACTTTCCCTGCTCAACAGGCAGGCGGCAAGATCATCCGTGGAGGGGAAGACGAGGATGTGATGGGGCGTGATGAGAAAATCTGAGGTTCGGCAGTTGTGGGGGCTGAGAGGGGGCGGGCAGGGACCAGGAGGTGGTCTCCACGTTGCTGCTTGCCTAGCTGAGGTCGATGGTGTATTCAAGGTGACTCTGGCACCAATGGTCTGGAGTTTCCTCCATCAGTGCTGTGAGGGTGTGGGAAGGAAGGGGGTGTGTGGGGATCGGAGGAGGAGCTCAAGACGGGAGGGCAGACGAGACACAGGGCCAGGGGCCAAGGGAGCAAAGGGCTCTGGCCTGAGCCCCGCGATTCTTGTCCTCCTTTCCCACCTGCCTCGAGCCTCTTCATTGAAAACCAGGTTCATTTCACTCCCTGTGTTTTATCCAGAGGGAGGCCTTCGGGGTCATCCACGCACTGGAACGGTGGACCTGGGGCAGTGGTGACATGTCAGTGTAGTTTCATCAGTGGTAAAAATGCACCATCTGGTGCAGGATGTTGATGGCGGGGAGGCTGTGAGTATGGGGTCAGGGGGCACATGGGATCAAGACGCTACCGTGAGGAAGGGCCGGGAAGGGAGGGGGGCAGGCTGCTTGGGGGCTGGGAGTGGGCACAGCAGAGCTTGCTCATAGACCAGAGACCACAACGGGGCTAATTTTCTTAGCTGGCTTTATTTTTAAGGGCAGTTTTATGTTCATGGCATAATTGAGTAGAAAATACAGAGATTTCCCAGATCCCAGCCCCCCCAGCCCCACACACTTCCCTTACCATCGACATCCCCTTCCCTGTGGTATATTTGTTATAATGAATGAGCCTACATTAACACATAATAATTACCCGAGGTCCATAGTTTACATTAAGGTTCACTGTTGGTGTTGTACGTTCTATGCATATGGACAAATGTACCCGCCATTACAGCATCATACAGAGCATTTGCCCTCTCCTAAAAACCCTGTGTTCTGTCTATTCATCCCTCCCTCCCCCAGCCCCTGTCAACCACTGATCTTTTTACTGTCTCCTTAGTTTGCCTTTTCCGGTATTTTATATAGTTGGAATCATATAATAAGTAGTCTTTTCAGATTGGCTTCTTTTACTTAATAATAGACATTTAAGGTTCCTCCATGTCCTTTTGTGGCTTGATTGCTCATTTCTTTTTAGTGCTGAATAATATACTATTGTCTGCATGTACCATAGTTTATCCATTCGCCTATGGAGGGACATCTGGGCTGCATCTAAGTTTTGGCGATTATGAATAAAGCTGCTGTAAATATCTGTGTGCAGGGTTTTGTGTAGACATAAGTTTTTAACTCATTTGAGTAAATACTAAGGAGTGCAATTGCTGGATAATATGGAAGGAGTATATTTAGTCTTGTAAGAAATTGCCAGGCTGTCTTCCAAGGTGGCTGTAACCATTCTATGTTCCCACCAACAGTGAATGGGCGTTCCTGTTGCTCCACACCCTCACCAGCATTTGGTGTTGTCTGTGTTTTGGATTTTAGGCATTCTAATAGGTGCGTAGTGGTGTCTCTTTGTTGTTTTAATTTGCATTTCCCTGATGACACAGGACGTCGAGTATCTTTTATAAGCTCAGTTGACATTTGTATATCTTTTTTGGTGAGATGCTTATGCAGATCTTTGGCCCATTTTAAAATTGGGTTGTTTTCCTCTTGTTGGATTTCGAAACTCTTTTGTATATCTTTGAGAAGAGTCCTTTATCAGACGTGTCTTTTGCAAATATTTTCTCCCAGCCTTGTTTTCACATTCTCTTGATAGTGTCTTTTGCAGAGCAGAAGTTTTTACTTTTAATGAAGTCCAGCTTACTAAAGCTTTCTTTGAATGGGTGTGCCTTTGGTGTTGTACCTAAAAAGTCATTCCCAAACCCAAGGCCATCTAGATTCTTTTCTATGTTACCTTCTAAGACTTTTATAGTTTTATATTTTACATTTAGATCTACGATCTATTTTGAATTAATTTTTTGTGAAGGATGTAAGAGCTGGGTCTTGATTAATTTCTCTGCATGTGGATGTCCAGTTTTCCCTGCACCATTTCTTTCTCTTGTGTCAAAAATTAGTTGACTTTATTTCTGTGAGTGTATTTTTGGGGTCTCTATTCTGTTCCATTGATCTAGTTGTTTATTCTTTTGCCAGTGCCATGCTGTCTTGATTATAGTGCTATTTTTGATTTATCAATTATAAGTCATAGCTATTGACTCCCTATTAGGATTAATGAGAAGTTAGCTCTCTTGTACTCTTGAATTCATCTCTCCCCATTCTCCTCATATCTCTGTTTTAAATTAAATCAACATTCTGTTTATGATACCAAAACCATGTTGATATTGTCTGTAGCACATCTTAGTATATTATGATTATATTTTTGCAGCCCTTTGTTTTCCCTTAAATTACATGTTTGCCTAATTTATTACTTATATGCTATTTCATATACGTAATTGTGGCAGTTTAAAAATGTGTCCACCATTTCTTTGATACCCTTCCCTTCAAAATGTAAAGCCCTATTTCACTTGCCTTGTAAGTGGGCTGCACTTAGTGAGTTGTTTCTAACAGGTAGGAAATGGCAGGAGGAGGCTGTGTGGCTTCCGAGACCAGGTCATAAAAGGCAACACAGCTTCCTCTTTGATCTTTCTCATGGGGATCTTGCTCTGGGGAAAAGAGTTGCCATGTTGTGAGGCCACTGAATCAGCCCCATTGCCGGACGCCTGTGGAAAGAAGCTGAGGCGTCCAGCCAACAGCTCCACGAGTGAGGCAGGCTGGGAGCTGAGCCGATAGACGCCGTGGAGCTTTCAGCTGGTGGGGTTCATCTGACATCTTGACTGCAGCCTCAGGAGAGGCTCTGAGCCAGGATCCCCCAGCCAGGCTGCTCCCAGATGCCTGACCCTCAGACACTGTGAGATAATAGGTGTTTATTGTTTTAAGTCCGTGAGCCTTGGGATGACTGGTTATGCAGCAATAGGTAATGAATATAATACCTTTGACTGCACTCTGATCATCACTTTGTCGCTAGACTTGCCACATAATCTACTCTGTCAAGTCTAATGCCGTTTTCCTGGGTCTCTCCACCTTCCCACTGCCACTGGACTGGTTATTCTCGAGACCTGCAGCACAGTGGTCACCTTCCCCACCCTGCTGACTGGGCGCACTGGTTCCGGGATCTCTTAGCCTTTCTTAGGCTTCCTTTTCCTTTTTTTAAAAAAATTATTTCAAATTTATTTTTAAATTTTTTATTCTTTTATTGAAGTCTAGTTCATTTACAATGCTGTATTAGTTTCAAGTGTACAGCAAAGTGATTCAGTTGTGTGTATATATATATATATATATACATATATATATTCTTTTTCAGATTCATTTCCCTTATAGATTATTATGAGATATGGAATAGAGTTCCCTGTGCTATATAGTACACCTCATTTTTCACCTATTTTATATATGGTAGTGTGTATAGGTTAATCCTAAACTCCTAATTTTTCTCTCCACCCCCCACGCCCTGCTATACCCTTTGATAACTGTAAGTTTGTTTTCTATGTCTGTGAGTCTCCTTTTGTTTTGTAAGTAAGTTCATTTGTATCATGTTTTTAGATTCCATATATAAGCGATATCATATGATATTTATCTTTCTCTGTCTGACTTATTTCGCTTAATGTGATAATCTCTAGGTCCATCCATGTTGCTGCAAATGGCATTATTGCATTCCTTTTTATGGCGGAGTAATATTCCATTGTGTGTATATACCACATCTTCTTTATCTTATCCATTCATCTGTCGATGGACACTTAGGTTGTTTCCGTGTCTTGGCTGTTGTAAGTAGTGCTGCTCTGAACATTGGGGTGTGTGTATCTTTTTGAATTAGAGTTTTCTCCGGATATATGCCCAGGAGTGGGATTGCAGGATCATATGGTAACTCTGTTTTTAGTTTTTTGAGGAACCTCCATACCGTTCTCCATAGTGACTGCACCAATTTACATTCCCACTAACATATAGGAGGGCTCCTTTTTCTCCACACCCTCTCCAGCATGTATTATTTGTCGACGTTTAAATGATGGCTATTCTGACTGTTGTGAGGTGATTAGGCTTCCTTTTCTTCCTTTTTATTCTTTTCTTGCCCTGAAACCCATCAACAACTAGCTCTTAGGAAAAAAGTGTATGGGAGATAATTTTTTAATCCTTGTATGTCTAAAAATGTTTTTACCTGCTTTCTTTCTTGATCAATAGCTGGGTTGATTACTGAATTCGAGGTAGAGTGTCGTTTTCTCTTAGAATTTTGAAGTCATTTATTGTCCTTCTAGCATCCAATGCTGTATTTGTACCATTTTCGTTCTTGTTCCTCTGTGTCTTCCCTTGCTTTTCCCTCCTTGGAAGTTCGAGGGCCCTCAGTTTGTCCCTGGTGTGGTGGAGTTTCATGATGATGCACCTTGTTGTTTCCGTTAGGATGCTGGAAGGGAAGAAAGCCCAACTAAAATGGCTCATAGGACAAGTGGGTTTTTTTTCTTGCACAAAATGAAAAAGTCCTGGGATAAGGTGGCTCTGAGGTTGATTGACTTAGTGGCTGAATTACATCCTCGGGAACCCAGGTTTTAAAAAATCTATTTGCTCTGCCAGAATACTTTGCGTAGCTCCCTTTCGTGGACAAAATATGACAGTGGCTTCTATTCCAGAGGCAGAAATTGGATCTACCTCTTTCTCTGACTCTTTAAAACTGTAGAGTACTTCCCAGAATGAATCCCGTCACTGGCAGACTTTCTATCGAGACCCCATGTCCAAAATTAGGTGTTATGTCCCTTCTTAAATGAATCACTAGACAAAGGAAATCAAACTAATTTGATTGTCTTCGACTAATCAAGATTTAATCCCTGGAGCTGAAGGTGGGGTTGGTCTTTCCTGACACCATGACTTTGCAGTGGAACGTGAGGACTTTAAATAGAATCTGAATCTTATTACAAGGAAAAATAAGGCAGGCGTTATTGGTGGGCAACCAGATTGTCTGCTACAGCGGCTGGGGGTTCTTCTGTCATTTACTGTGATGGAGACCTGGTGATCTCTCTTCTATGTGTCTCCTATGTGCTGTTGTCCCCTCCTGTGTCCTTTGCCCTTGTGGGTTTGTGCCATTTTGTTCCTTTTGTTCAGGATCCCTGAAGGGAGGGGTGAAAAATGTGTGTTCAGTCTCTCTCCCTGTTTGGAAGCCTGCAGCCAGTGTTCCTCATACCGTGAGCTGTAGCCTGTGAGTGAGCTGTGTCCAGTATTTTAACAAATGAAACAGAGTAGAAAATACCAGATTGTATGTATCGCACAGAGTAAGATTAAATATTGTTTCAGTTGAGTAGGCCTACGTTGTGTGTCCTGGCTAGAGATGTAAAACGTGTTTCTCGTTAGAAGCTGCACACAAAATTATCTGGGAAGCATTACTTGAAAGAAGTCTCTTCTGAGCAATACTGTCTTTTTCGGGTTGGTTTTACAGGTATGTGAGGCTAAGAGGACATAGCAAGCCCACCCAGCTCCGATGGGCATGAGCTACTGCGTGGTATACGTATAAGAACTGTTCACTCCCACAGAGCAACTCAAAACCCCACGAAGTGAATGTGTTACTGTTATCATGTTATTCATTTCTGGGTTCCCAAGGAAGAAACAGCGCTCCGGAAATACGCTTAATGCCCAAGCAAGCCTGGCAGCAGGCTGGTGGGCCTGAGACGCATGATTCTGGACACTGAGCGTGGAGCTTGGCTAAGTTCTGCTCCCTTCACCCCCCCCCCCACACCCCCGTGGTCAGGGCTGGGTCACAGCAGGCGCTGAGTGTCCAGGGTAACCTCAGCAAACATCTGTCAAAAGGCCGCATTCCCCAAATGTTTGGAGAGCCTCCGACCAGAAGAGATGCTAGGCTTCTGCTGAGTTACATAACGTACTAGGATCATGGTTTGCTTTCAAGGCCTATTTTCACTCAGTCTTGCCCTTTCTGGGCAGTTGTATTCAGCAAAGACTGATGGGTGTATTTCCTATGCCTAAAGATTTTTAGGAAGTGAAAACATCCTTCTGTCCGGGCAAGGTCACCATCAGCATGAAAACCTGGTACCTGGTTCCCGTCCCAGGGCTGTGGGCCTGGCCTGGAGGCCTCCGCAGTCTGGCCCCGTCCAGGTGGTGGTCCACCTCTACTGCTGCCCTTCCTGTGTCCCCTTGTCATTCTTACACTATGTTTTCTGCTTCCCATTTTTCAAGTTCTTTTTTTTAGAAATATCTTTTTTTTTTTTTGCCGTATGTGGGCCTCTCACTGTTGTGGCCTCTGCCGTTGCGGAGCACAGGCTCCAGACGCACAGGCTCAGCGGCCGTGGCTCACGGGCCCAGCCGCTCCGCGGCATGTGGGATCTTCCCGGACCGGGGCACGAACCCGCGTCCCCTGCATCGGCAGGCGGACTCTCCACCACTGCACCACCAGGGAAGCCCTAGAAATATCTTTGACACAGGAAAATCATATCTATTTAAAGTGTACAATCTGATGTTTTGATATACGTAAACAGTGTGAAAAGATCCCCACAACCAAGCTCATTAACATGTCCCTCACCTTTCTGTAGTTACCACCGAGTGTGTGTGTGTGTGTGTGTGTGTGTGTGTGTATGTGTTTGTGGTGAGATGATTTCCTTTTAGCTCTATCCTCTTTGCAACTTCCAAGTACTCACTACAGTCACCATGCTGTACAACAACTCTCTAGATTTCTCTCTAGAACTTACTCATCTTGCATAACTGAAACCCTTTGACCAACACCGTTCCATTTCTCTTCCCCTTCTTCCCCGGCAGCCACCGTTCTACTCTCTGCTTCTATTCATTTGGCTATTGTAGATTCCAGCTACAAGTGGAATCATGTAGTATTTCTCTGTCCAGCTTACTTCACAGAGCACAATGTCCTCCGGCACCATCCGTGTGGTCACAAATGGTGGCATCTCCTTCCTTAAGGCTGAACACTTACTATATAACTTTGTTTCTGATGCCTAAGTGATCGGAGAGGAATGAATTCCAGTCCTTCCTGATTCCCTGCATCAAGAGCCAATATTCTTTACTTCTCTGTGTTTAAAAATTAAAACAGAAAGACCTGGAGTTCTTTTACGCATTGTCCAGCTTTTAACTTGCTGTCAGTGGAAAACTTAGTCTGAATACCGTGCCTGGAGCTGTTGGAAGTTGGAAACCCTCCCGACAGCGTGAGATTCCCATTCAGTTCCAAGCGCGTCCTATTCTAGATGGTGAGTGTTACTTCTATAATTAGCACGTCCCCAGTTTAGAGGCCCAGCAGTCCCTTTCCCTTGGACCATTGGATTGAAGAAGGAGGGAGGGGGAGGCCGACGCGATGGCCATGTGGGCAGAGCTGGGGATGCTCGGGGGTCCTGGCACCGTCCGTCTTGCTGCGCTGCCTGCCCAGGACCTGCGCTTGGCTTTCAGTGGGCAGGATTTGAAAACAAAACATGTGAATGGTGCTCGAAGAAAAGTAATCACTCCATAAAGAAACGCAGGCCTAGCGACAGGCTGAACCACAGCGCCGTCAGCGGGGGCACTAGCTGAGGACTCGCCTGCGGGTTCGAGGCCAGGCTGGATCCTGGGGAGGAGATGAAATGAAAGCAGAGGTGGAGAAGGGAGAGAGAGCCTGGGCCTGTGCGCCTGCTGAGACCTCAGTGCTGGGACTTCGGTCACCTGTCACCTTCAATTTGACACTCCCAAGCCTGTTAGGGCAGAGCCTGTCATTCGAGTCTCACAGGCCCGTGGCATCGTGGTTGGCGCTGCCCCCAAGGGCTTGTGGGAAGAAATGAATACCTGGGTTGCACAAACGCCCTTACTCCTTCCCCCGGTGAGCTGGACGGAGGTGAGGCCCGGCCACGCTCCAGATTCTGCTTGTCAGTGTGCCGAGCTCTCCCCTCCGCAGGGCAGCCTGGGAATCACAACGAGAGATGCTGCGGGGAGAGGGACAGAGGCCGATCCTCGTTGCCGGGAGCCCTTTGCGACGCAGAGCTGCTCTTGCAGGGCATGCCCCAGCACCAGCTCGCGTCTGTCCCGTGGAAGGATACCTCTCTGGCAAGGCCCGGGGCTGCGAGCTGGGAGGGTGATGCCCACTGCTCAGAGCCAGGCTCTGCCCTCAGAACTGGCCCACCTGATAGACCAGCAAAGATGACAGATCCCGACTGGTGGGGTCGGATTTCGTCCTTCCTCGTCAAACCCAGGCCTTGCCCCCCCTGCCCCCCGACACCCCCGTCTGCCAGCCTCAGGGCACTCCTTTGTCCTCTCTTTCCAGAAGGCTGAAGAGCGAAGGGACACATGGTACCTCGAGTCCTCCCCACACCTCTCTCTGCTCTAGGTCTGGGCACCGAGCTGGCTGATTGGCCCAGGCCATCAGATGCAGGCTCACCGGGCAGGAGGTGTCGGCTTCTCTCTGGGGCCTGTGTCTTCCCGGGTTTGTATTCCTGGCATGTGCTGGGACATGTAGCCTGGCTCTTCCAAGAGCAGTGTCTCACGGGCACAGCTCTGGCTTGGAGGGATGTTTCTCTGTCTTCCAAGCCAGCCCTCCCTCGTGTCTTTCCAACTTGTTTTTCTGCTGACAGTGGAACCCTAGTGCCTTTGCTCTTTGAGACGCCCTGCCTGTAATTGGAAAAGGAGCCAGCGCTGAGTTATAGGTTAGCACACGCTGCCCTCTAACGGCCGCGTCTTCTAGTTTCCCAGCGCCACTGGCAACAGCTGCCCTGGGCCTTCTTGGAGGTCCAAAGCAAGATTCCTTCCAAGTAAGCTGGCTCTCTCCCTTCGCTCAGTGCAAAGAACCAGCCCTTGCTCGTGGGAGGGGGTCGGGGGGGATGTCAAAAGTCAGGCAGCTTTGGTGTGTCTTGCTGTGAGGAAAATGGTCCAGCGTTTCCCTGCCAGACATGAAATAACTGGATTCTTCGAGCTCAGGGGCTTGGACCAGTCTATCCCATGGCTGTGATGTCCACCTGCTCGTTCGCAGTTCCTTGCCGGGCCTAGAGAGGGAAGTTCAGGGCCTGTCCTCCGTGCACCCAAAGTGGCTTCCTTCTCCCACCCTTCTGGTCAGAGGGCCGCGGGGCAAGGTGAGGGATGGGTGTAACGCACCCCTCAGCCTTCCCTGTTCAGCCTCGAAAACCAGTGCAAATGCTAAAAGGCGAGGGAGGGAGGACACACAAACCTCTTGAAACAACATCCCTTGAGTTAATGTTTGAAGAACCTGGAGAAATTGGTTGGACATAGTCCAGTTCTGTTTTGAGGGGAATCTGGGACCTAGTTAAGGAACAAAGTTCACGGGTGTGGGAGGAGAAACTGGGAAACATTTTGTTCTGGTAGCTGGAAAGCTTATCTCCAGAAGTGATGGAAAGAAGCTAAAAGAGGAAAGGACTCGTGTTTTCCTCCAATTAAGCCCAAATCTGGCAAAAGTAAAGCATCGTGGGGGAGCTCTGCCGCTCGGCCGGAAATGACATGAAAGTGCGTTTTCACGAGTTTAGAGTGTTTTATAGAGTGAAGCTCCTTGGGGAAAAACGACTCCCTGTGAAACGGAGCTTGGAGCTGGCCGCCTTCAGCTTTGCTTAAATCGGGGATGGTGGTCACAGAGGTTGCTGCGCTAATTCACAGGGAATTGAAAGCACTGTTTGGTGGGAGCAAACACGGCTCTCTTCAGCCCAGGGGAACGGGCACAGAGACCAGAAAGTGGGGCAGGTTGCACTGAAATTTGAATTATAAGCCTGGTTTTCATGTGGGGTTTAAGCAACTCATCACTTCTGATATGGTCGCTCTTTGTAGCAATGGAAAAGAGGCATTTTTAAAAATTTATTTTTTATTTTATTTGGGTCTCCAGCTGCAGAAAGTCATCATTCAGAAACACATCTTTCCCCACTCAACTTTAAAAAGCGGGCTTTTTCTCTCCTTTCTGAAAATCTTGAGCAGATTCTGAAAAAACTTAAAATTAAAAAAAAGGTGCCTGTCTTTTGACAGCCCTCACTTGGAACCTGGGCCTTGCTTGCCTTTGGACGCCTGGTGGTGCTGATGCAGCCTCAGAGGTGTGCGGCATCTTCCTAAACGTGCTGTGTGCCTCCCATCCAGGCCGGGCAGAAACAGCGGTTCCCGCTGCGGATCCTAAGGGCCCGGCAGGCAGAGGGTGAAGCTCTGAGTGCTGGCTCTTCCGGGGAGCGGAGCCGGCTCTGAAATAACACGTGTATTGTCCACTCCAAGATTCGGTTTGTTTGATAGCCACGCCTCCCCCCGCCCCTCCAGCGTAAGGACGGCACCGAGGCTTTGGGAGATGTTCTGTCGCGTTCAGCAGGAAGCCCTTCTTCCTCCATAATATTTCGTGCAAGGCCAGTTCCAGCTCTGAAGAGAGAAGTGTTTCCCCAAAGCTGGGCTCCTGCTGAGCTGCACACACTGCTCCCTGGTTTTATTTGGGTAAAATCAGAGGTAAACAGAGGGCCCTGGCCTTATACGTGATGTTTAAAACAAAAGAGCGTGATTATTTAAAGAATACCTCTGGGGCTTCCCTGGTGGCGCAGTGGTTGAGAGTCCGCCTGACGATGCGGGGGACGCGGGTTCGTGCCCCGGTCCGGGAGGATCCCACATGCCGCGGAGCGGCTGGGCCCATTAGCCATGGCTGCTGAGCCTGCGCGTCCGGAGCCTGTGCTCCGCAGCGGGAGAGGCCACAACAGTGAGAGGCCTGCGTACCGCAAAAAAAAAAAAAAAGAATACCTCTAAGAGTTCTTGAAATTCCCGGCATTCCGTGTTTCCCTGTGAGTGTTCTTACTGTGGTTAGGGGAAGCTGGCCTGGGGAAGGGCCTGAAATGCCCAACAGCAGGACCACGACTGTCAGAGTGTAACTGAGGCTCCAGCGCACCTGAGGTCATGGGGCCGCACCATCCAGGCGGGACGTGCCTCTTCTGGGCTTTGCTTCTTGGTGGCATCAGACGCACTTTACTTCTCCCAGCCTCAGGGTCCCCCTTGGCGGGTGGAGATGTTGTGAGCATTATTTTAGAAGTCCAATGCTTAGCATTTATAAGATAGCAATATGATTATTGTTTTAAAGTCTGGATTAAAAGTACCCAAAGGAAATGAGATGTAGAACTGGCTTCTTCGAGCCTTGTGCCTCATCCAGCCTTGTGCCTCATCCGGCTTGTGGTCAGGTGAGGGAAGGAACTGGGGTAAAAGTAGAAACAAAAGCTTTGCGAGGAAGATGAAGAAACAGAGAGGGGAGAACTAAGACCCCTCCTTCTGGAGAGGCTAGTTCCATCGCAACCTGAGCCCGTGGAGGTGTGGGGAGCAGACACTGGGGAAAGTGGAGGATGGAGCAGGGTTCAGCTCTGCGAGGCGATCCAGCCGCGGAGAGAACCTGACAGAGCCCCGGGCTTAGGGTCTGGATACCTGCGGAGAGAGGTTTTGCCTGGGAGTAGATAAGGGGCCCTGGGGTGGGGTGCAAACTGGGAACCAAGCCAAAGTTACCAGTCTGCCAGGCTGAGAGGGGCCTTGGAGCGCCAGCCTGTTAAGTGCCTGATTAATGAGTAAGCTGCAGGCTGTCCAGGTCAGGGTGCACCTGGTGTTCCCCTAATCCCCACCGAGCTCGCCCCTGGGCTGCCCTCCACACGCCCAGGCCTTTTCCACTCTGCCTGCTTGACTAAGCCCACGTTGTGCTGAGCAGCCCTTGGGGGAAGGGACCCCTGGGACAAAGTTTTAAAAAAACCTGGCATTTTGGGGGTGTTTGCTCTTGCCCATTAACAGAAGTGGCAAAGAAAACAGAAAGAGGAGTTGCTTCATAAACTCGAGAGCCCCAGATGTTCTTAGGGAGCAAAACATGGGCAAAAGGGAAGTCAGTCGGACGTTATTACAGACTTTAGATTATCTTTCATCCTTGTGGCCTTTCCTGTAGAATTGGATTTTTATTTTTGTTCATATAATTTCTTTTAACCTTTAAGTATAATATGGGGAGTGGGGAGGAAGAATCGGATGAAGCCATTTATTTTACAATATTTAAAAAATTAAAAAAATGCATTCAGAAAAGTGCCAAAAGCCTAAATGTGTAATTTGCTAACAGTTCACAACTTGAAAACACTCATACAACCAGCACTTAGACTAAGGAACAGGACTTGACCAACAGCCAGGAGGTCCCCTTTCCAGAACCAGCGCTCATCTCGCACCACAGTTTAGTGCTGCCTGTTTCTTTTTTCCCTTTATTAAAAAATGACTTTTTAACTGTGGTGAAAGATGCAAAACATAAAATTTATCATCTTAACCATTTCTAAGTGTCCAGCTCAGTTTCATGAAATAAATTCATTTTGGGCCACCATCGCCACCCTCAATCCACAGACCTCTTTTCTTCTTGCAAAACGGAAACTGTCCCCGTTAATCACTAAAACTCCCCAGCCTCTGGCCCTCACCATTCTGTGTCTATGAACTTGCCTGCTCTAAGGACCTCATATAAGTAAGTATCAAACAGTGTTGGTCCTTTTGTGACTGGTTTATTTCACTGAGAGTAATGTCCTCAAGGTTCATCCACACTGCAGCCTGTGTCAATTTCCTCCCTTTTGCAGGCTGACTACTGTTCCACCCTGTTAATATCACTTTTGTTTATCCAGAGTCATCCATTGAGGGACACTTGGTGGCTTCCACCTCTTGGCAATTGTGAATAATGCAGCTATGAACATGGGTGTGCAAATATCTCTTAGAGACCCTGCTTTCAATTCTTTTGGCTAAATACCCAGAAGTACAGTTGCTAGGTCATGTGGTAATTCTACTTGCGAGTTTTTGAGGAACCTCCACACTATTTTCCACAGCTAGTTTTGCCCGTCTTGAACTTTCTATGCAGGAACTGTTCAGTACACACTGTTTTGTCTGGCTTTTTTCCCTCAGCTTTGGGTAACTCAGTCTTTGTTGGTACATGTTTAACAGGCATCCAGGTTTTGTAAGAAGTTATAATGTACTTGATTTTTATTTGTCTGTGTTTCATATCTTCCCATATCTTTTTAATTGAAATATAGTTGATTTACAACGCTGTGTTAATTTCTGCTGTACAGCGACGTGATTCAGTTATACGTACATACCCAGACATACGTTCTTTTTTTTTTTTTTTTTTTTCGGTACGCGGGCCTCTCACTGTTTTGGCCTCTCCCGTTGTGGAGCACAGGCTCCGGACGCGCAGGCTCAGCGGCCATGGCTCACGGGCCCAGCCGCTCTGCGGCATGTGGGATCTTCCCGGACCGGGGCACGAACCCGTGTCCCCTGCATCGGCAGGCGGACTCTCAACCACTTGTACCACCAGGGAAGCCCAAACGTTCTTTTTTTTAATATTCTTTTCCATTATGGTTTAAGCACAGAATGTTGACTATAGTTCCCTGTGCTCTATCCCATATCTTCTTAAGCTATGTTTTCTTAGGTAGATCCTTCCAGTTCTACGATTAACTGTGTAGCATTTTGTAAGGGGTTTGGGTGGAGTGGTACGTTTCCTCTTTCACTCTCTACAGAAGCCTCTGCTGGACACAGGTGGAGGAGTTACGGTAGGTTCTATGATTCAGGTCCCCCGTGGGGACATTAGCTGCTTCTCTGCTTCTGCCGCTCTCACAGAGTTCACAGCCTGGAGAGGCAGACATCCAAGTGAAGACTCCTGCCCAGTCCATGAGCCAGGCCTGCTCTGATGTCAAATGTGCAATGTGAACGTCGATTCTATACTTTACGATGGAGAACTTTGATCGGCTGCTCAGTTCCCTTGGTGATAACTGGCTACATGTGATACAATAGTTCAGGCTTCCACGCCGCTTCTCAACCAGATTTCTTCATGAACCCTTCCATCCACATCCACCCAATAAAAAAACTGCTGTTGGAATCCCGTATTTATAGAACTCCTGAAGCACCTATGGATTTCATGGAAGACTTTCCTTTCGTTAACCATTTCTGTAGAGAGCTGAGTGTGAAAAGTATCTCGTAAATCAGAGGTGTGAACCTCAGCTTCGAACAAGGTCCTGTTTAAATGTTCCAGCGGGTTCCAGGGATGCTAAGGGAATACGGAAGCGTGTCCTAACTTGGTTGTTTGGAGGCTGGCAGCCGTATAACAGTAAGAGTTTCCCAAGAGGAAGGCACTCCAGGAATAGAGCTGAGGTCCCCTCCCTAGGTCATCAGCACTCCTTCCAGGCTCTCTGGGAATCTGGGGACGGGGTGTGGTGGCGGCGTGATCTTGTTAGGTGGAGTCAGGGGTCCTGGGTTTGAGTTCTTCATCTGACATTTACCAGAAACGTGATTCTGAGCGATTGTCTTCACCCGCACGGACTCGTGCTTTGTCCACTTGTGGAAAGAGCATAATTTATAGAGATCTTAAATTGCCTGTTGTCTTTTTTGGCGTCTCCGCTGCCAGAAGTTCAGGCTTTGGAGCGTGTTATCTCGCTGGAACATCGTGGTGCAGGACGGAGAGAAGAGTTTGCCTGAATCGAAACCCAGCGTCCTGGATTTTATTTTGAAAGCTTGAAGTCGTTCAGGAGATAATGCTAGCGCTGCTGGGAGAATGGGGTATGCGCATGGGGGAAGCGGTGGGGGGATTGAGGCCGGTGCTTTTTGTTTTGGTTTGGTTTGGGTTTGCTTTTTTCAGTCAGAGGGAAAGCTGCAGAGCAGAGAGAGAGCTTTCCTGCATCCAGGAGAGAGTCGGTGGGTTGGGGATTGCAGTCGGTGGGGAGCCCAAGAATTTGAGTCCTGTGCTGTCACCGTCCCAGTTCTCGGGAAAGTGGCCAATCCTTGGTTGGTCCTTCCTATAAGCAGTATACAGACCCCTTCCAGGTACCAAGTGGGCCAAAGCAATGGCCCATCAGGGATAACCAGGGGTACAGAAAACCAGAAGGGCTACCTTGAATGTTCTTTGCTTACAACTCTGGGACCTTTACCTTTCGAACAACCGAAGGAACTGGGGTGAGAAGTGATAGTGGAAAAAAAAGGCTAAGACTGAATTACTTTGATTTAATAAAAATGAAGAAATCAACATTTCTTATGACCTGAGTTTATAGAGCAAAGTGCCTATTGGCCACATAAATAAAAAGGAGACATCCTAGTGTCCAGCTAACACGACTATTCTTTTTTTAATTTTTAAAAAAGTACACTAAAGCGACTCAGTTATACATACATATATATATATATTCCTTTTTACATTCTTTTCCATTATGGTTTATCCCAGGATATTGGATATAGTTCCCTGTGCTCTACAGTAAGACCTTGTAGTTTATCCATTCTATATATAAAAGCTCACATCTGCTCACCCCAAACTCCCAGTCCAGCCCTCCCTCCCCCTCCCTCCCCCTTGGCAACCGCAAGTCTGTTCTCTGTAACACGACTATTTTGGGAGTTAAGGGAGTTGATGGAGGTGGGAAGCACTTAGCAAATCATGAAGCACCTCACCAGCTCTTATTAGACCCTGGCTCTCCTGGCTACAGAGGAAGCTTCGGCCCCAGGCTCTCTTACAGGTCGGTGGGAGTGGAAAGTCACCTCGGGGAGGTAGACTTTCCCGGGCTGCTGCATGGCGTGTCCAGGGTTTGTTGCATCCGTCAGACAGGAGCAGGCTGTTGACAGCTGGGGCTGCTTCCTTTGTGGGATGGAGCCGGGCGTCGCCTCTAAACGCTGACTTTTTGCTGACTGCGTCACTGAGGAGAGAGAGACTCTCAAATACCTGGGAGCAGGCGTCGGAGATTTTCTGATAGATTCTGTGTCCAGTCCGTGATGCCTCAGCTGTCGGGTCCATCCCGACGGCAGGTAGTGCTGACAAGTGCTTGCTTAGCCTGTGTGGTAGCGAGTCCCTCCCAGGGAAGCTGGACCTGAGTGGGGAGGACCTTAGGGGGCAGCGTCTGAACCTGTGCTGACCAGTGGAGACCTAATGCCCCACCAGCTGAGCCGCATATGTTATTTCAATTTCTTAAGTAACCACATTATTAAAAGTTAAAAAAAAAGAGAGGTGAAATTAATTCTTACAATTTGTTTTAGGTAATCCAATGTATTTAAAAATGCTATCAGTGTAATCAAGAAAAAATATAATAATATAAAAATATTCATGAAATATTTTACATTTTTTGTTTTGCATTTAAATGTTTGAAATCCAGGGTAGAGTTTATACTCACAGCACATCTCAGTTTGGACTGGCCACACGTCACATGCTCAGTGGCCCCATCTGGCTTCTGGATTAGACGGTGCTGGTTTGTACCAGTGGTTTTCCTGGGGGAAGTCGTCCCTCTCTCATCAGGGGGCATTTATCAATGTTTGCAGATATTTGGGGTTGTCACAACTGGAGGGGATGCTACTGGCATCTAGTGGGTAGAGACCAGGGATGCCACTAAATATCCCACAATGCACAGGACAGTCTCCCATCCGCCACCGGCCCCCAACAAAGAATCATCTGTCCCAGGATGTCAGTAATGCCGAGGTTGAGGAATCCTAGTTTAGACCAATTCCCTCTCCCCTTCCCCCCCCCCACCCCCCGCAGCAGTGAGAATGAGCCAGTTGGTGGCAGGACAGGTGCTGACACACAGGTCTCCTGAGTTTGGCCCCAGGGCATTTCCCTAAGTCTCCCGTGGCCTCCTTCAGGCGGTGATGGTAGTAGGTGTTTCCAACCCTTTTTCCAGCACAGCTCAGTAGATGAGTATAAGTGACAGCACACAGGCCACGGGTAAGAAACCAAACCCCTCTAGAGTTCCACATCACAAAAGAAACTTTTGTGCCTCATGAAAATTTAGGGAAAATTCATACACTTGAGGACCAGCCCGAGAGACAAAGGAAATGCTGAGGTCAGCAAGGAGCCTGTCGCTGAAGCTGGGCCAGTTCTGGACGGGGGTTGCAGAGCACAGGGTGTCGGGAAAGCATCTTCCAATTAGAGGCGACCAGGAACCATTTTCTGAACATCCATTTAAATGTTTGTTCTCATCAGTCAGTGAAAAGCTGGAAGCTACAGCTTCAAATTCCAGTGACCGAGTGTGCTTCCCCTCCCCGGGTCTCCTCGGGGGTCCTTCCCCCGCAGAAGTTTGCAGATACGGAACTTTTAGAAATGTCTGTAGAAGCTGATAGGAGAATGAGTGAGCGAAAGAGTGAATGAACTGCGTGGAAGAGCTTCAGATAGAAACTAGCCTCCCTCCCTGTTTGTTTCAATGTTAAGTAAACTGGTTCTTTTCTATTCTTTCTGGACCCTCGGCCTCCTTTGCTGGCGTTGCTGCTCTGGCCTCCCTACCTGGGCGTCCAGCGCCGACTGCGTTCCTGCGTTTGTCTGGGTGACCTGATTCCCCTGCAGGGGCTGAAGCTGTGAGAGCTCGCTGGGCGCCCTCCTCCAGCCACGGGCCAGGCCCCGGGGGTCTTATAAAAAATGTCCTTTCCCGGGTCCCACATTCCTGGAGATGGTCAGACCTCGCTTCCTGCATCAGTGACTTCTGAGCACTTCTTGTGCCCATCCAGCCTCCACAGAGACGGCGCCCTTTCTGTGTGGTCCTGCCGACCAGGAGCCCTGCAGGGAGGCGCGCTTTCTACCTGCCATACACTTGCTGGTTGACAAACTCTAGACAGCCTTTCGTCCACTCAGCTGGTGCTTTGAGACTGCTGCTTGTTTCTCTGCCACGTTGTGCGTTTTGCAGCCCGTCAGCTCAGTAGATGATGTGTGAGCGGGGCTCAAACCAGCTCTGGCCACGGTGTCGTTAGCTCGTGTTAAGGGCAGAGTTAGAGAGACGCTCAGAGCTGTTTAAAAATGAGACTGGAGAAGCCGTGTGGCTCTCATACGTGGCTCCTTCCCCAGCCCTGTCTGTTTAATGAGGGGCTGGCCCCAAAGATGCAGAGCTGTCAAGAGGCTGAGGGATCCTTGGGAATTCCCAGAGGTCTGACCCCTGGCTGCGTCCTGGCCTTTCTCCTCCATGGTCCCTATTTTTCTCAGGCGTCAGCAGGAGACTGAGAATCCCTAACTCCACTGGGTGTGCTGGGTGTCGGGTCATAGAGGCTCCAGGACAACAGTCCCAGCCCTGGGACATGGAAAATATGATGCCTTAAGCTGAGAACTGGAGGCTTGTCTCGGAAAAGAGGAAGAGCAAACTACTTGGAGATGGGTCAACCTCCTTGGTGACTGCCAGTGGTGGGGACAAACTCCTGGTCCCACAAAGCAGCTCCATGGGCATTGCCAGGGCACCAGCTCTGGGCTCCATGCAGCTGCCCACTCTGCTCACGTGGTGAGCTCGTCCATGGAGAGGGGCATTGTCCCAGCGAGGGGATTGCTCCGTCCACTGACCAAGTGTAGGTGAAGCCCTTTCTAGACACCAAGAGCTGCTCTCCTCAGGGAATTAAAGGATGTCTTTTGCAAACGATTTTCCTTTCTTCTTCCTCATCTCCTCATTATGTTATTTACTTTAAACAATATGCACAACGTCTTTCTTAAAGAAGATGAAACCTAGAATCTAGGGATCTATTCTCAGCACAGTGGCTTTTCCGAGATCACTCCCGAGAGCTTAGCATCATCTTGACAGCCTTCGGCTCTCCTGAGATGAACACAAGGCCTGCCTGTGAGGGGTAGCTGCTCTTTGCCTCGGCAAGTCTGGGGCAGCTGGGTAGGGGTAGACCGAGGCTTCCCTGCTGCCGTGCAGCTGTTTGCAAACCGCCTCCCCAGGCCAGTGGCTCCTGCAGCTGGACCCGGTTGCATGCAATTCTGCAGCATTGCCTGTACTGCAGACAGATGCCAGGACTGGTGCATACTCCCTAATGCAAACACTAAAAGTAATGGGAGAAAGCATTCCCTTTGCACCCGGGTCGTGGTTTTGCAGTCGTGCTTGCTGACCCAGCATATCACGTTAGCTGCATCTTTTTTTTTTTAAATTAATTAATTAATTAATTAATTTTTGGCTGAGTTGCGTCTTTGTTGCTGTGCGTGGGTTTTCTCTAGTTGCGGCGAGCGGGCTACTCTTCTTTGCGGTGCCCAGACTTCTCATTGTGGTGGCTTCTCTTGTTGCAGAGGACAGACTCTAGGCACACGGGCTTCAGTAGTTGCGGCGCACGGGCTTTGCTGCTACGCGGCATGTGGGATCTTCCCAGACCAGGGCTCGAACCCATGTCCCCTGCATTAGCAGGCGGATTCTTAACCACTGTGCCAACAGGGAAGACCCGTTAGCTGCATCTTAATGAAAACATTTTTGGATGGGGATGCGTGTCACGGGTGCTTTTATTAAACTGATTTCAGCATATCATTGACCCTGGTTCTCGATGGGGCACAGGGCTTCCTCTGGGGGTGCAGAATGGCCACTTACTCCTCAAAGTGGCCTCGAGGGAGTTAACGTCAAGGAAGGTCACGTCTCACTCTTCCTGCTGCATCTCCTCCCTCCGATGGCTTTATTTATTTATTGCAGTACGCGGGCCTCTCACTGCCGTGGCCTCTCCCGTTGCGGAGCACAGGCTCCGGACGCGCAGGCCCAGCGGCCATGGCTCACGGGCCCCGCCGCTCCGCGGCATGTGGGATCTTCCCGGACCGGGGCACGAACCCGTGTCCCCTGCATCGGCAGGCGGACTCTCTACCGCTGCGCCACCAGGGAAGCCCTGCTGGCTTTATTTTTACTTGAAGAGACAGCACGGTGTTTTGCTGGAGGGTGAGTGCCTGAGAGAGTCATTTTCGGGGGGAGGAAGTGGGGCTATTGGCACAAGGAAAACCTTATGTTCTAACGGCATTTGTTTGTCTAGGCTTTTCTCTGCTGTGGCTCAAACAGTTGGAAATTCGGATCTCCTTAGGAAGGTCGGCAGTTTGCTTTCATGGTACACAAATGGGTCCTAAAACCATCCGCCCCCCGGGCTAGTCTGGGTTGGAGGCCAAACCGAGCTATAAAAGCTCCTCTGCGCGGGGTGATAACTCCGAGATGCTGCAGCCCCCTTGGAAGGGTGCTGGCCCAACCCTGGCAAGTCATTAC
Source organism: Aethalodelphis obliquidens (assembly GCF_003676395.1). Taxonomy (NCBI): domain Eukaryota; kingdom Metazoa; phylum Chordata; class Mammalia; order Artiodactyla; family Delphinidae; genus Aethalodelphis; species Aethalodelphis obliquidens. The sequence goes on along the minus strand of NW_020837978.1, from coordinate 4,603,468 downwards.
CATTCACTTTGCACGCCTCCCAGAAAGAAAACACCCTCAGACATCACCGAGTCGTTTCCAGGCCTCTGCTTTGCCGTCCTCCTGCCCCACCCGCCCCTACTGCTGAGTAGAGCAGCTGGGTTAGAGGAGCGGGCCACCCCTCACCCGTGTGCTCCCCAAGGAGGCTGGGGTGGGAAGAACTGGCCGGCCTTTCCTCTGTCATCCCTGCTGCCCTCACCCCCAGATCTCTCTTCTTGGCACTTAGCTCATTTCCCAACAGATTTCCAAAATAGAACTAAATTCAGATCATCAAAGAGCATTCAGGGCACATGCTAATCAGGCTGGGGCACCAGGCCCGCGCCTGACTCTGCTGGGCCCTCAGGGTGGCCCCTTGCCTGGCTCTGTGCCTCTCCCGCCCCCTGATCTGCGAGCCCTGGGAAAGCAGAATGCCTGGCCGTCTTTCTGCTTCGACACTCTGACCACGTTGCTCACAATCCTGGAGAGCCCAGACAGTCACGCAGCTCCTGCCTGGTCAGGACGCGCGGGGCGTATGGAAGAACTAGGACTTCGGTGTCCGCGAGAGGCGGTACAAGGTGAAGAAATAATGGGGTTCACAGCGAGGTTTAGAGTGGATTCATAAGTGACCGGTTTATGGGCTTTTCCAAGGGACCCAGGAAGTACTCGTATGTAAGCCTCTGCTCTGGGGCGGGGGACACGTGAAGCAGACGGGCTCCTTGCGTTCAAAGAGCTTCCAGTCTGGGAGGGAAACGAGATGTGCAACCAGGTGGCTGGCAGGTGAGAGACCTCCTCCCGCCCCCATGAGACAAGCCTTCCTGCTCTCCCTGCTTCCAGGCCTTTCTCAGCCCAGATGGACACAAAGGACCACAGATTAGACTCCATTGGTCTTGGAGAGTAATGAATATGTTTGCTAAACAATTCAGGGGGCTGTGAAGAGGTGAGGGATTGGGCATTACACGGACCAACACGGTGGAAACTTCTGGAAAAAGGCACCCCCTGACCCATCTGCCTCTCTGGCTCCTGGCCTGAGATGGATGAAATCTCTCCTCTCTTATTGTCCTGTGTCCTGCTGCTTGGCTGTCTCATTCCTCTCTCCCCTTGGCCACCTCACACCACATCCCCCCTCCCCCCTCCGTCCCCTCCCCCATAATCCCCTTCCTCACTTACTTTCTCTGCTTCACTGCGTCGCTCCCTTCAATGGGCTCTTTTCAGTGGCTCTGTTGGCCCCTCTCAGCCTCTTCACAGGTTCTTTCCTACCACGTCCCCCATCAGCCAGGGGAGGCTTCAGGGGGGCTCAGCCAGCAAGGGGGAGGGTCCTTGGTGACAGTGCTGAGTTCTACCTGGGCGCCAAGCTCCTGGATAACGGCAAAGCTTAATCCTCCCAAGCTCTGTGACTGAGCTCTCCCACCTTGTGTGTTCTGGGGAATGACTTACTGCGGAGACCACCCTCGCCCTCCAGACTTAGATAAGACCCACTGCTATGGGTTGAATGTGTCCCCCACAAATTCATGTGTTAAGTCCTAACGCCCAGCACCTCAGAATGTGACTGTATTCGGAGATGGGCCTTTAAAGAGGTGATTAAGTTAAAATGCGGTCATGGCGGGTGGGGCCTAAGCCAGTGATTGGTGACCTTGTAAGGAGAAGATGTCAGGACACAGACACACACAAAAGGGAGACCACCTGAAGACACAGGGAGGAAGTGGCATCCACAAGGCAAGCAGAGAGGCCTCGGAAGAAACCAGCCCTGCCAGTACTTCTAGCCTGTAGAACTGTGAGAATATAAATTTCTGTGGTTTAAGCTCCCTAGTCCGTGCTATTTGTTACAGCAACCTCTGCTGACTGATACACCCACTCATTCTTGTGACCCCATGAGACTCCATGTTCACCTGTGACAAGGCCTGACACAGACCCTCCAAATTCCCATCTTTGTTTCATAAGTGATTAGCTGAACTATTTGCCCCTCAAAACTAGCTAGACACAGGGAGAGACATCTCTTGTTCAGCTGACAGACTCCCTTGATTATAAAAAACATCCCAACTGTGAAATCACCCAGCTGTGACTTGTCCTCTCCTCCCTCTGAAAGTCTAGACACACCCATAGCCGAGACACCCTGGTCTTCAGAGCTGGGATTCTCTCCCGACTGCAATAGCCTGAGTGCAGTCAATGCCTTTACCTCTTTGTTTTTCACAGTAGAAACTGTTATTAATTGAGCATTTGCTATGGGTAAGGCACCGTTCTAAGGACTATACATGTAGTATTTCATTTAATCCTCACCATAACCCTAGGAGCTGTGCATGTTTCCCCCTATTTTTTTGAAGAGGAAAAGCAGAGTAACTTCTCACGTCCCATGAGAGGACACGGCAGATTTGGAATTTCACAGGCAGGGTTCTTTCTCTATATTCTGTGCTATGGCTATGAAGTCTCCCACATTAACCATTAATACATTCATTCTTGCTGTACTAATAATAGAGATGGAAAGTGCTCTGGAAGGCCAGGAATTAAGAGGCTGGGGAAAGCTTATGAGAAGGTGGCATTAGAGGGGTGTACTGGAGGCTGGAAAAGGCTTTGTTGAGTAGAGATGAGGAAGGATGTTACAGGTTAAGAACAGGCTCTGTGTCGTTCAATTAGAATTGGGCTCTGGACTCCGGAGAGCTTTTTGGGACCAAGATGCAGACTTAGGAACCATGTGCATGGAAGCAATGAGGGATGTTGAGAGAGCCTTTCAGAGCAGCAGGAGGATTGATGAGTTAGTGAGAAAAGGCAAAAAGGCATAGACTGCTTTTTCAGGAAGTGTGATAGTAAAGGAAAGAGAAAAATATGAAAGTAATTGAGGGGCCAGCAGGCAGGGTCAAGCAAGTGCCTGAAAATACATGCAATTGTGGATTCCCTAATGCCTAGAAATACTGAGCTTCACTCTTCTCCAGGCCCTGGGCTAAGCATAACCTTATCTGGTCCTTTCCCAAACCCCGTGAGGCGGGTATCATAACCACCTCTGTATTACCGATGAGGAAACTGAAGCTCAGAAAGGAACTTGCAGGATACAGAGCAACTGGAACGCTCATTCATACGTGGCTGGTGGGAATACGAATGTCTTTGAAAACAGTTTGGCATTTTTTACCAAGTTAAACATACACTTACCGTAAGACCTAGCATTTGCTCTCTGAGTCATTCATTCTCTTCAAAAGAGATGAAAACATGTCCACATAGAGACTTAACCACTAGTCTTCACAGCAGTATTATTCACAGCAGCCCCCAAATGGACACAGCCCAGCTATCCATCCATAGGTGAATGGATAAACAAGCTGGGGTATCCGTACGATGAGTCACTACTTTGCAATTAAAAAACTCTAAACTACTAAGATGTGCACTCACCACGGCTGAATTGAACAACGCATTATGTTGAGAGAAAGTAGCCACGCACAAAACGAGTACAAACAGCGTGTGACATGGTTTTGTTTATATCAAACTCTTGAAAAGACAAGTGACAGAAAGCAGGTCCGTTGTTGCCTGGGGCTGAGCGCGAAGAGGATGGTCTGGGAAGGGGCCTCACGGGAGCGCTTTTGAGTGATTGAAATGCTTTTACCTTGACTGTGATGGTAGCTACACTGGTATACATTTGTCACCTAGGAATATTTTATTGCATGCAAATTATACAGGTCATAAAAATTTAGAAAAAGAAAGAGTCACATGTACTGACATGGAATACCTTAAAAATAGGTCACAGAAAAATAAGCCTAGAATTACATTAAAAATAATACAATTTTAACTACGTCCCCATCTATGTAAATGCATGGTGAAGGATCCAGAAAAAAAATGCAGCGAAGTGATAACCGGATGTCACCCAAGGCGAAAGGAGTGAGATGGAGGAGGACTTTCCTCTTACAGTTAGTATATGTTCCTTCTGTATCGTTTGGCTTTTATAATCAGTATGCATGTATTGTTTGTATACTGGTTTTTAAAAAAAGGTGAAAAAAGAAACACACGCAGAAAAACTCATGTCCCAGTTCCCATGAGTCTGATCCCAGTTCCGACTCCAAAGCTGGAAGCTAAGAGCCGCTAGGCGTGGGGCTCCGCCCTGAAGGACCGCGGTTGCCTGCCCATCAACTCCAGGAGCAGGACGCCAGGCAGAAGGGGCAGGGGTGCTCCTCGCACGCTTATGTGGAAACACAAAGCATGTGGAGGAATGCCTCGGACTCTCCCAGTGTCCCGTATAATTTGGCTACAAAGCCAAGATAATTGTGAGCAATTTTTTTGTTGTTGTTGGTAAGTGTTTTCTAGGGACAACCAAATAATCTAGTTTCCTCTTGATCAGTGGCTCTTAACTGGGGGCAACTCTGCCCCTCCGGGGACATCTGGCAGTGTCCGGAGATACTTTTGGTTGTCACAACCTGAGGGGCAGAGGTGCCGCCGGCACCTAGCAGGCAGAGGCCAGGGACGCTGCTGCACACCTACCAAGACAGGACAGCCCCACGGCAAAGGGTTATCCTGCGGGAAGTGTCGGCACTGCCCAGGCTGGGAGACCCTGATGCAGACAGCACTGCTTCTGTGATACTCTCCAATCTGATTCAAGAAATAAAAAGAAATCACCCAGTTTGCTTTAGTGATGGAAGCTGATGCTTATAGAAGTGTTCTGTCTTTAAATATTACGAGCTGTAGTGTGGAAATAGAAACAACAGAACAGTCTTCTTGTTTCTGGACAAAAGTTGGTCTTGGGCAAATACATGCTGTTGGGAGAGAACTTGGCCAGGAGCACGGTGCCCGGGGTCCTTGCTCTGTAGCACTGCCATGTGTCTTTGGGAGTTCTGCTCTCCTCGGGGTGGAAATAAGTGTCTTCAGCTCTTTTCTGGCTCCAGCAGTTTTTATTCTCTAACCAGTCCATGCATGAGTCAGTGTGGAGAGTTGCTAAAGCACAACAGGAAGAAGGAAGAAGAAGCCCGTGGTGCTCTGCCCTTCCACACCCAACTGTGCTCCCCGCGTGCCCGGCTTCGTGTCCCTACACGGGCTTGAGAAGCAGCTGTTGAGAAAGGAGGGGGTGGAGAGGCAGGAAGGCTGGCCAGGGGGAGGTCCCCAAAGGCTGGCCAGGGCACCGTCCCAACTCGGGGCAGAGGGACCTCTGCGAGACGTGCTTCCACACTGGGGTCCAGGGGGCTGTGACGTGCCAGTTATTCTCAAGAAAGAAATGATGACTGGCCCCGACATTTTGATGCCACTCTTTGAGAAGACATGTACTGTTTTCTGGGACGAATTATCGCTCACTTTCCGTAGTTCTTATGAGTCTCAACTCCAGAAGCTGAATTTTTTTCTCTGCTATTCATGCAAGAGGTTTGAGTTGTTTGTTTCGTTTTCTGAAACAACTGAGAATAGGTGATTCTAAAAATATACCTAGTGGACACATTGTATAGGTCATCTATACACATGGTAAGACATTTAAATACGAAAAAGGGTATACAGTGAAAAATAAGTCTTCTTCCCAGCTCCGGGGTAGATGTTCCTTGTTTTCGTCTCAAAATGGTCCCGGGGGAACTGAAGAAGTTGGAGAATTGCTGCTTTAGAGGAGAGAACATCAAACTGAGGGGGCTCTTTCTTGTGACATCTTAGGAAAGGAGGCCGGAGGGGCCAGAGTCCAGGAAGATGACAGTTCTGGACAGACATCCACAGCGAGATAGACCACTGCACACAGCTTAGGTGGTTGCCCTGCTGCTCTGTTGATAGAGGAAAAGGAGAAAAAGTCAAGGGATAGGAACAAAGCAAGAAACTGAGGCTTTCGGAGTTACAGGCTGGAGTTCTACTGGTTTTCTTCCAGAACAGTCCACACTAGTGTATTAGCCAACCACTTCTGTTTTTCCTTCTATGTCATCATTTTCAGAGTAAGTGCTTGGCTAATACAGGGAAGTAACACAAGTTAGAAAGAATAGGATAGGGTTTCTTCGTCTTCTGTGTTTTCTTAGAACTCTGTTGTCTTCTTTCTGTGTTTAGCATGGCCTTTAGGGGCCATTGATGCCCCCAGTTACTCCGTGCCGGTGTATCACGCTTGAATCTCACTGGATTCCCGGGCGTGTGGGTACCCTGGGGTTCTGTGCTCCTGGCATCAGGATCGTATGAATGGGGCAGCAGGGAAGGGTGGGCACCACGTTGCATACACCTCCTCTGCTCACGTGCATGTTTCATTGCTCCTAAGGAGCAATGAAAAACACAAGTTCAAAGATAAAATTATTAGAAATTTCAAGCTGGCAACGGCAAAGCATTAAACGGAGCTTGGGACCCTTGTGAGCACAGGGCCCTGTGAACCTGCACAGATGGACGACCTGTGAAGTCGCCCTGCTGGTCTAGACGTGAAACCAGGACTTCTAAGGGCTCTGGAGACCATGAGACAAGATGCCTAGGGCCAACCCCAGTGCCCTGAGGATGGGAGAGCCAAGAGCTGGAAGGAACTTGGGTTCCTGATGACATCATTGAACCACTGGTTTTAATCCCCTGGGAACTTACTGGACTTCTTATCACCTGAGATAAAAACAGCCTTGTTTTTAAAGCTGGTTGGAGCTGAGTGTTCTGTCTCTTGCAGTCAAAAGCGTTCTAACGTATGTAGTGGGACATTCTGTCCTTAGTGGGTAAGCACCATCCTGTTTTGCTTCCTTTTTCCTCCCTGGCTGTGTGTCTCTGCTCCCTGCTGCTGACAAAGGTGGACACATAAAACTAGGGGCCACCTAGTCCATCCAGATAAGACTTTGGAACTTAGAAGACTGAAGCGACCCAGCTGGCAACCAGGCCCTGCTGTCAGATTTTGGATGGAATGCCGTCCCACACCATCCCCAGCCAAGACACCTGCCGTCCTGAAGATGCTGTATTTACCTGCACTGCCCTCTTCAGGCCAATGGATGACCTTGTAAGAGTCACCTGTGACCTGAACAAGCCTGGTCCAGTCACACCCAGGGTTAAATCAACTCAGGGAGTCTCGCTGCCTCTCTGTGTTCGTTCCTCAGGCTTCCAACGTCAGGGTCATTCAAATTAGGAGTTTTAAAAAAAATAATAGTAAAAAATTAGTGAATCTGAGACCCCCAGAAAGTGACCCCAGAAAACATTAGCTAAGCAGCAGAGCTATAGAAAATCCTTGTCGATACGTAGACAATTCTACCGGCCTGCAAATGTTTCTACATCCTTCCTGGACTTGAGAAGTGCCCGAAATTGCCTCTGGGAATTGTACAGACTCTGCTCTTACAGACTCAAAGCCATCTCCCTTGTAATGAACACAAGTCGCTGGAGACCGCTAACAGGGACAGTTGGGCAACCTTGTTATCAACATTCTCAAGTGCCGGCAATCCTTAGAATCACGGAAGTTTACGGTTGGAAAAGTCCCACAGAGTTTAAGCCCTACCTGATGATCCAGCCCCCCTGTGGAGGTAACTGAGACACAGGTGTGATCTGTTCAAGGTCAGCAGTTGATGCCTACCTGGGATGAGGTGTTTTGATCTCCTCCCCGCCCCCTCCACTCCCTTACCGCTCATGCTAATTTATTACAGGTCCTGTCTCTACAGCCTACATTCTCTTCAGTATAAGATTACACTTTTTTCCCTATTACTTCCCCCTCTTCTCCCTCCTCCCCCACAGCTGCTGAGTGTACGGCTGAGATCAGTTAACCAGGAACTTCCTGCCAAGTGGGTTCTGCCCAGGTGGCAGATCTGCAGAGCTGGGTGCGAGGGGAATCTATCTTGTCTGTATTCTTTCTGCTATGTGTTTCACATAATACTTGAGCTAATTTTGTCAGGCTCAGAAATGTGCCCAAGTGACTCTGTGAATACTTAGAATAGCAGAATGTTGAATTTAGAATGTAGTCTTGCAGTTCTCTAACTATGCTCCAGGGAACCCCAGGGGGTTCCTTAAGGGGTGCCTTCTGTGAGCAGGTGGGGTGGGGAGCTGAGCAGACCTTCTTCCCCTCCCCTGAGTCATTTTATTCAACTGGGGAAGATTTCTCAAGAAGAAAGGTTTCAGTGCTACAAAATGGCTTATCACAATGGATCTGGTCCATCTGGAATAAGATGAGATGACTGGATCTGGACAGCCATTTTGGATCATGAGACAGAAGCCATCTGTGGAGGGTGATGAAGCCACAAAATAAGACAAACTCAAGCCCCGCTGGTCATGGGCTGCCTAGGTTCATGGGAGAGAAAGCTCAGTTTCTAACTAAATATGGGGAAGTGGAGGCTTGGCAGGAGGGTAGAGGAACTGTGATCTCTCCATGCACAGGTGCACCACCCCTAGTGACAGAGCAGGGCTGGACAGCTGGTCTGAAGACTTCCCCTCAGGAGTCACCTCGTGGAGAGGCCTCAGCGCCTCTGAGAAGCTGTGTGTGTGGCTTGGCTGACAGGTGGAGCTGCTGGAACCAGCTCTGTGGTGGCTGCTTATCTGGGAAAGGAGGGGCACAAAATCAACACGGACCGATGACTACTGGGTGACAGACACTGAGAACCTATCCATGCCCTGGCTCTGAGCAGATGCCCCCAGCACCTCTCCTGTGGCAGCCCCTTGGGACAGACACTGCCCTGCCTGCCTTTCCTCTGAGCCTCAGGGCAGCAGCAGGAGAAGCTGCAGCCTGTCTCCGAGGTGCAGGCCCTGAGAAGGGAGGTGACTCAGGGCAATGCAGCTGGTAAGGGGCAGGGCCAGGTCCAAGCCATCTCCTGGTCCCCAGCGTGCTGTGCTGGGCTATACCGTATCCCAAGACAATTCTTATTTTGTTTAAAGCCTCAGGAAGCCAGCAGCTGCCAGTAGCACGTGAGCCTTCCAACGACTTGAAACTCAGTAACAGAATAGAATAGAATAGAATAGAATAGAATAAAAAGAATAGAATAAAATAAAGTAAAATAGAATAGAATAGAATAAAATAAAATAGAATAAAATAAAGTAAAATAGAATAGAATAGAATAAAATAGGACAGAATAGAACAGAATAGAATAGAATAGAATAAAATAGAATAAAATAAAGTAAAATAGAATAGACTAGAATAAAATAGAACAGAACAGAATAGAGTAGAATAGAATAGAATAGAATAGAATAGAATAGAATAGAATAGAATAACTTGAATTTCCCCTTACCCATCTAGAGAGTGGCAGGCCTCCCTCCATGCCCGTTCTCGCGGGGACACCGCCATCATAAAGTGGAGTCCTGAGCTGCCTCCCTATCCAGAGTCTTCCGTGAGTCACCACATGCAGCCCAGCCCGGCTGGAAAACATTGCTCATCCCGCCTAAGCTTTGGGCGGGTCTGGGAGCAGCCGCCGCCTCGGGGACCCGCGGGGCCTGTGAACGAGTGACGGGGCGATCACAGTCGTGTGCCGTGCAGGTCACGAAGTGTGCATGAGGCGCCAGACTTCCGTGGTGCAAGAAGTTTCCAAGTGTCTTTCAGTAAATGGTGTGTCTCAACAGCCTGCCAGCAGCTCTGGGAGACATTTCAGCCCAGTTTGTTTGCCCAGTTTGAGGCTTCTTCCTGCTGGACCCTGTCCAGCCTCTTGATCATCTAAATGTTCTCTGCAGAGACTGGGGGTCATTTTGAATAAGTGGGACTGATGTGTGTGCCGGGAGGGGAGAGGTGATGGGGAGAAGAATGGGAAGGAAAGCATGGGGGTCTGTGCTAACCCTCCTGGGACGTGTGACACTGTCAGCGCTCTGAACACTGGCCTTTTCAGCGCTCATACTCGTCGTCTTTGTTCCCCGCTTTTAGGGGATGTGGTTAAAAGTCGGTGGTAGTGATGGGCCTGGCGGTGGGGTCTGAATATCAAGGCTTGAACTCGAGGTTTGCTTTGCCAGCTCTAGAGGAAAACACGCTGTCCCTCAATTTAAAAATTAAACCATAAATCTTTATGAAGACATTCAAACTTAAATGGTAAACTGAATGAATTATTCCAAGTGAGCACAAAAATGTATGAAGAAATTCAAGCCACAGCCTCCTTTGGCATCTTTCTCATTAATTTTTAACTAGTTATTAACTTACGATCATATTCTCCCTCACTGGAAAGAGATACTTTTTGACATTACTCCTAAAGAAGAACCCGCATCTCTGAGGCAGCTCAATTTGAATATTCCATTTAGTTATTTGCAAACTAAGCAAAGGACAGGGCAATTCTCAGCAAAGTATCTCTGGGCAGATCGATGCCAAAGATGAGGCCTGGGGAGGGGCTTGGTGGCCCTGGCCCCTCGGTGGCTGGAATGGCTGCGGTTGGGTCAGCAGAAGTGGCCGCTGCCTGCCCCACCCTGACCCCTTCTCACGTGGGTGAACACCTGGCAGTGCATCCCTGCTGCCCCCACCCCCGGGCTGGGCTCTGCAACAACGGGGTACATCTCTGGGGCGTGGGGCTCCCATCTTCCGGGCTTTGGGAGCTGAGTGGAGTTGTGGGAGCAGCATAGTGAAAACAACGCTCTCTGCTGCCACGCTGCTTTCTGACCTGGAGGGCGCCCTGCCTGCCTGTGCCCAGTGCGAGATTCGGGATGGAGTTCTGATGGGGAGAGGCATGCTGTCCACCCCAAGGGACAGGTGTTACTTGGTAGCGTGGGTTTTCAGGGAGCCCCTCGGAGCCCCTCGCTGCTTGTGATGGCGGTGAACACAAGCACTGGGTCAGCAAACCACCAGGACCGCGCCCTGAGTCTGTGTCACACACGGGAGGTTTGCCTTTGTTTTTGAAGAGGGGACGTCTCTAGTCTCAACTATGTGCTGCTTTGCCTCCCCCCAGCCCTCACTGATTTCCTTCTCTCCGGGGTCACAGGACACTCAGGAGCTGGGGAAGGGGTCAGGCTGGACCTCTTGGGATGATATTCCTCACCACCCTCTTAGGGGCTTGGAGAATCGGTGGCAACCAGTGAAGTTTTCAGGGTTTAGTAACCAGTCAGGGTCCTGAGCTCTGGGCACAGCTTTCTTTAGCTCTTTAAGGTTGGGATTAGAGGCGCCTGGAAGCTCATGCAGGAGAGAAATGAACCATCCCTGCTCGGTTGTGGACGGCCGCCAAATGGACAGCTTTGAAACACTCAGCCAACAGCCTAGAGGGTCCCGTGGAACAGCCTTGGAACAACTTTCGGAGAAGAACGATATCTTCCCCAACGGCTCAGCATCTGCCTGGGTGGCAGCCAGAGCCCGTGAGCACCGCAGCGCTGGGGTGCCTGGGGTGAGGCTCGTGGCCATAGCAACGGGACAGAGCGACCAGGTCCCCGGGATTGAGAACAGCGGATAAGATGCGGTCAGGCAGGGGAGGTGCAGGGTGGAGAGGGGAAGGTGGGCTCGCCTAGAGAGTGGAGCCACCTTCCTGCTGTGGATGAAGCCCCGCGTGAGTCCATCACAGGCTCCAAGAAGCAGGTGCAGTTCAGTGGGGAGCTTGTTAGACGCCCAAGCTATAATCGACCCGTTGGCTCCGTCAAACAGTAAATTAGCAGCCGCAGTACTGGCTGTGTGCCACCAACCTACTGTGGGCTGACCCTTATCGAAATATTTACGTGGACGATGCTCTCCCAGGACCACGATAAGAGAGTGCGTGGTATTTCCCCCCACCGATTTTCCCGTAAGTCTCATCCTCACGCCGCTGGGCAGGAGAAGGCACGGAACCCACCCCATGGGGAGAGATGGGCGGTGTGTGGGAAGCCTGCCGCTGGAGCTCTGGGCCCCGTGCAAAGCTGTGAGTTCCAATCCCAGCAACGCCACGACCCATCACGTGACCTCTCTGTGCCTCAGTTTCCACACCCATAAAATGGGGGTGGTGAGATGGTCAGAGCCTCTCCAGTTCTGAATTTCCGTGTGTCTGTGGACTGAGGAGTAAAAGATTACGAGGCACTTTTATTGGTTATGTCTTCTTCATTTTTCTCCCTCCATTTCCTTGACGCCATCAGCCGGAGTCGAGGACAAGCTTTACAAATGGACAGGTTTCTTTTTCTGCCCTCCCTCCTCCGCCCACCCTTCTCTCCCTCTCTCCTTCACTCCTTTCCTTCCTTTTTTTAAAATTTAATTTTTATCTTATTTTATACTAGAGCCTAGTTGATTTACAATGCTGTGTTAGTTTTAGGTGTACAACAAAGGGATTCAGTTATACGTCTACATGCATCCATTCTTTCCTGCCTTTCGTCCTTTTTTATAATTTAATTTTTATTTTACTTTGTATTAGAGTAGAGTTGATTTACAATGTTTACAATTTACAATTTACAATGTTGTGTTAGTTTCAGGTGTACAGCAAAGGGATTCAGTTACACACACATATATATATATATCCATTCCTTCCTGCCTTTCTTCCTAACTCTTGCATGTGTCATTTGGCTATTGTAAAAAGTCATTAGGCAATTGTAAAAAGGCACGGTAAAAAGGTAAAAAGGCACGGTAGGCAATTGTAAAAAGTCATTGTAAAATGACTTTTTACAAAGTCATTGTAAAAAGTCATTTATTTTTGTCAGTCTTATCTCCTCACCTGCAAGATGACCCCAACTCTCCTTGAGGTCTAGATCCCCTGGCTCACCCGCCATCCACCCCGTCCACCTTCCTGCTGCAGGTCACCCATCTGAATTCCGAGCTGCCGGCCCCACGTCTTCTTTTGTCCCAGCCCTGGCATTGCAGCATCTGAAATTGTTTATCTGCTGCAGTCATTCTCAAACCCAGGAAATTTTAAAAAATCAGTGCCTGGAAATTAGGATGCAGTTGATCTTCACTGGCATTTTTAATGCTCCCCAAGTGACGCTAATGTGGAATTGCCCTTTAAGCTACTATTGAAGGGAATAAACCTCTTCTTATTGACAGTAAGCCAATCCTTGCCTATGACCATGGTGGTTGTGTTCTCATATTCTGATACGGCTTCCCTGTGGGGTGCCCCTTAGATCTGATATCACCCCCTGAAGTAAGCAGCCACTAAGACAGTCCCCAGTGACCCCTCACGTCCTGGTACTCACACCCCCACAATGTAACCCCTTCCCCTTAAGCCTGGGCTGTGACTTGCTTCTAACCAATAGCATAGGACACGAGTGATGGAATGTCACTTCCAAGGTTTGGTGACAAAAGTCTGTGACCTCTGCTTGCCTGCCCTGTCTGTCTGTCTCTGCCCCCTCCCTCTTCCCATCCAGAGCCCTTGCTCTGAAGGAAGCAAGCTGATAGGTTGTGATTTGTCCTGTGGAGAGAACCAGGTGGCAGGGAATGAATGTTTCCAGCCAACCGCCAGTGGGGACCCACTGACGCCCCAGCACAAGTGAGCTTGAAAGTGAAATGTCCCCCCAGTGGAGCCCAGTGGTGACTGCTGGCTCTGTGCAGCCTGTGGGAGACCCTGGGTCAGAGTTACCCAGCTAAGCCATGTCCAGATTCCTGGCCCACAGAAACTGTGAGATAATAAATGTTTGCTGTTTTAAACTAAGTTTGGGGGTCATTTGTTACACAGCAATTGATAGCTAATACACTCCCAAGAGAGGAGGTGAAGCTGTATTCCTGGGAGGGCCAGGCTTTCTGTAGATTCTGGGGAGAGGAGGGTCTAAGAGAACACTTTTGAGGGTGGGTGCAAAATGGGCAGGGCCCAGGTTGCTAAGGTTAGGCGGTGGATGCCCAGGAAGCAGAGTCTGCCAGCTAGACCCGTGCTTCTCAGATCTCAGTGTGCATTCAGATCACCTGGGAAGCTTGTTAAAATGCTGATTCTGATTCCATAGGTCTGGTTGGGGGCCAGAGACTCTGCAAGCTTCCAGGTGATGCCGCAGGTCTGGGGACCACGTGTTAGGGGACAAGGAGCTGCCCTGTCCAGATTCCTGCATCTTTCTGGTTACTTCCTTTTTAAGTAGCTTCTTTGTTCCAACCCTGACTTGGTGACGCTTCGGGAGGCCCAGGAAGTGGCCTTTGCCCTTTGGAGGAGGAGCAGTGCCCCCTGAGGCCACACGGTGGAGGCAGCGGCGAGACAGAGAACTCAGAAAGGAATCTATGATTTGGGATGAATCGCAGGAAGGAACCATTCGTATAGAAATGGTCAATTATTGGCAATTTCATGACGTTCCAGTTATTAAGCCTGGCCACGCCTCCCTACCCAGAGATCCAGAATCCAGTGTCTGTCTTTATTGTGTGGATTCCTCAGCAGCGCTTCCACGTCACCAAACCACAGAGGGGCGCGGACCCCGGGTGCGCAGCCTGAAGCAGCCAGGAGAAAGGCCTTTGAAGGCTTTTTAAAAAAATCTTACTATTTCATGTGAGTTAATGGAAAGTGTTTGTTACAGTAGAAAAATAACTTCCTCCCCAAGTATCTGTGTAAAGTGGCTGCCTCAGGAAGATGTCCTGGGACTGATGGGTGACCTGGGAACATGGCTCTTGGCCCCAAGCAGCGCTGCCTGGACTCCAGCTCCCCTGTCCGACCCTGAAACCCCACCTCCTGCTCAGACGCTCCTGTTTTCCTCACCCTCACTCACTTCCGATCTTGACCTTTCCCCTCCACTTTTCCTCTCTCACCGTCTTTCAGCTCTCTCCTGCCTTCACTCTCAGTCTCTGCTAAGTGTGGGTCCAAGGTCAAGCGTTGCAACTGTGCTCACAGTCACCCCCCCAAGCCTTCCCACCACACCCTCCTGGGTAAACCCCACCCTTCAGAGTAGACCCCCACCCTCCTGAGTAGACCCCACCCTCCTGGGTAGACCCCAGCCTCCTGGGTAGACCCCACCCTCCTGAGTAGACCCCACCCTCCTGGGTAAACCCCACCCTCCTGTGTAAACCCCACCCTCCTGGGTGGACCCCACCCTCCTGAGTAGACCCCAGCCTCCTGGGTAGACCTCAGCCTCCTGGGTAGACCCCACCCTCCTGGGTAGACCCCAGCCTCCTGGGTAAACCCCACCCTCCTGGGTGGACCCCACCCTCCTGGGTAGACGCCCCTCACCGGGCTTACCCCAATCGTCAGTTTTCTCCTCACGGGCTTTTGGGCAGCGGTGTTTTATACGAGGCCAAAGGATGCTAAAGGCTTCCCCGCAGTTTCACATTATCCAGCCCGTCCCGGGCTCTCCATCCTCAGCACTTTAACCACTCTTTCTTCGAACTTGCCTGGTGTGAAGCGTGTACTCCGGCTGTCCTAACAATGCAGGTTTTTGGTCCCATCCCAGTTCTGGGGAGCAGTTTGGGAATCTGCATTTTGACATCCCTCCTGGGGATTCTCCTCAGGAAGCATCTTGGGAAGCACCTTTGTTCACACAGGACGCCCTGTCCTGGACCCCTGGGCCGCTGGGGAATTGTCTGCCTACTGCCCAGTCCTACCCCACCGTCTCCTCGGCCAGGTTCTGCATGGCCGCCTTTCCCAGTTAGAAGATCGAGGCCATCTGCTCTGCGCTCCCTGAAGTTCCCACCCTCCACCCTCGAACGACCTCCACACGCCCCCCCTTACCTTCTCTCCCCCATCAGGGTGCCCTCACTGCCCACCTGCTCCGGCACGTGGCCCTTCATCACACCCTTTCCTGCACCTTCAGCGTTTCCGTCACCAAAGCATCGTTTTGTTTTGTTTGTTGAGTTGGGCTGTTCTTCTGCTCCCTGCATCCTTCAGTAACTCGGCTTCTCCCTCCAGCCCCCAGTGCAGACCCAGCCTCGCTCTGTCATGCAGGGTCTCATCTTCCCCCACCCCGGCCCTCTCCCCTGTCCTGTCTGGTCCCACGGGGCGCCTGCCTGGTGGTTGGCAAGGTCTTTGCAAGCCCCTGGTTGAGCCGGGCAGGGGAGGTCGTGCTGAGAGAGTGGAGGCCGCCTGCCCCCTGTGGACCCAGCAGCGCCCAGGGTTCCGTTTCCCTGCCCAGCTGCTCTGATCCGAGCCTCTGCCCCTGGTGACTCCCTGCAAACACACAGGGCCTGTCTCGTATGGATAACCACAGAGAACCCACAGAAAAGGGGAAAAATCACTGCCACATGCTTCCGAGGATGGAAGGCTCCTGAGGCCTGAGGGGGGGCTTCTGTGCACAGACTGTGGTGGTGGTCCCTGGAGGAGACCCCTGGAGAAGACCCTCGGGAGCCAGTGAGCATCGGGCCCAGTGCCGCCTGCAGAAGGGCGGCACGCAGCCCTGAGCATTTTCACTCCCACTCACACCCACCAGCCGGATCGGTGATTTTTGTTGGACTTAAAAAATGAATTATTGAGGTGAAACTCATATAACATAAACGTAACCATTTTAAAGTAACAGTTCAGTGGCATGTAGCGCATTCACAATGTCGTGCAAACACCACCCCTATCTAGTTCCAAAATGTCTTCATCACCCCAGAAGCAGTTTCCCCCCATCCCCCTCCCCAGCCCTGGCAACCACCAATCTGCTTTCTGTCCCTGTGGATTTATCTGTTCTGGAAGTTTCCTATAAATGGAATCAGACAGTATGTGACCTTTGCTACTGCTTTTTTTTTTCCCTTTAGCATCATGTTTTCAAGGTTCATCCACGGCAGAGTATGTATCAGTACATGCTTCATCCCTTTTTTTTTCTTTCAAAATTTTCCATTGTGGTCAAACACACATAACATAAAATTTACCATCGGAACTATTTTTATGGGAACAGTTCAGTGGTATTAAATACATTCACGGTTGTACCACCATCACCACCATCGTCTCCAGAACCCTTTTCATCTTCCTCAGCTGAACCTCTGTCCCCATCAAACAGTCCCACCCCCCCACCCCCTGCCCCTGGCAGCCCCTGCCCTATATGTCTCTGTGGTTTTTCTGCTCTAAGTGTCTCATGTGAATGGAATGAGAGGCGATTCTTAAAGTAAAAATAGGCTCTCATCGGTCCTCCGTTTCCTCACACAGCCCTGCAGCTCAGGACTCCACACATTTTGCCTGATGATGAAGATCCTGTGGGACTTGCAAGACCAAGGGTGACACATGGGCTGGAAATCCCATGTCACTGGAGACTGGCAGCTGACTCTGATCAGCAACCAAAGAAGAGCCTGGGAGAACCCAGTGCCTTTCTGTCTCCTCCTGAAAGATCTCCATGTCTAGGCAGTACTTTTTTAAAAAAAATTTTATTGGAGTATAGTTGCTTTACCATGTTGTGTTAGTTTCTGCTGTACAATGACGTGAACCAACTATATGTATACCTATATCCCCTCCCTCTTGGACCTCCCTCCCACCACCCCACCACTGCCATCCCACCCATCTAGGTCATCCCAGCACCGAGCTGGGCTTCCTGTGCTTTGTAGCAGGTTCCCGCTAGCTAGCTATTTTACGAATGGTGGGTGCATATATGTCAATCCTATTCTCCTAATTCATCCCACCCTCCTCTTCCCCCCGCCCCGTGTCCACATGTCTGTTCTCTATGCTATGTCTCTTTTTCTGCCCTGCACATAGTTTCATCTGTACCATTTTTCTAGATTCCACATATATGCATTGACATACGATATTCATTTTCCTCTATCTGGCTTACTTCACTCTGTATGACAGTGTCCAGATTCATCCACATCTCTACAAATGACCCAATTTTGTTTCTTTTTATGGCCGAGTAATACCATTGTATACATGTACTGCAGCTTCTTTATCCATTCGTCTGTCAATGGGCATTTAGGTTGCTTCCATGACCTGGGTACCGTAAATTGTGCTGCAATGAACATTGGGGTACGTGTGTCCTTTGAATTATGGTTTTCGCAGGGTATATGCCCAGTAGTGGGATTGCTGGGTCCTATGGTAGTTCTACTTTTAGTTTCAACTATGATTGTTACCGAGTCCAAGCCCATACTGCTTGCTGCATGACAGGCCAATAAATTGAGAGACGAGTTGTTGGGGCCAGGGATAGTGACTTTGTTCAGAAGCCAGAAGACCAAGAAGATGGTGAACTCATGTCCCAAAGAGCAATCTTGCCCGAGTTAGAGCTCAGGCTTTTTTATACTAAAAGGGGATGGAGTAAAGTCAAACATTTCTTGGCTCTGGTCATCCTCCAGAGGGGATGTGCTAATTTCTTCCTCCTTGCAGTCCTTCACAGGGGGGCCTAGTCAGGATGTTTCCTGTGAGCTAAACAAAGGTATGTTAGCTTAATGCTCATGACCTGGGAGGCAGGGTTCCCAGAGATGGGCCATGATGCATAAGTTAAGCTTATAGGCAGCATCCCCTTTGGTGATTAACTTGTAATCTTATCCCACCACTGACACCTCCAACCTCATGGGCCACCAGATCATATGGCTCCAGTGGTGGGTGTGCTTGCACTGCAGTTTGGACCCCCTGCAGGTGCCACTCAGAGTTAATATTCTTCTGTGCCACACAGTGTATGGGCTGGAACAGTACTTCCAGGTGTAGAATGTTCTGCCTTCAGAATCAAATGAGGCACAACAGGCGTGGTGCTGCTTTCCTTGTGGTAGGGGAGGCAAGATGCAGAAATTTGTATTTTACCTTGGAGGGGGCATTCAGGAATTCTCTGGCCACTGGACTCCTAAAGACTTCATTGAAATGTGAGCCCCTGAATCTTCACAGGGTTTATCTGCCATCCTCTCTGGTGCATGTACTTTACTAAGGTCTCCAGTGAGACCTTATATTATTGCTCTTTGTGTGACATCTGCACATCCTTGATTTTTGCTGACTGTTTCAGAGAAGTGTCCTTTTGTATTTAAAGGTGTAATTGTTTTCTGTGTGTGTTGGGAGGGGAAAGGAAGGAAGGAGAGGAGAGGAAAGCAAATACCAGGGAAGAAATACAGACCTCCTATTATTTCTTCTGTCCAATCTCCATGATGTCATTATGTTCTGTAGGATGTTCGGGTGGTTCACATATCTTCAGACCATTTTATGAAGAAGGCAGGAGAGTTCATACAGCCATGAGGCAAAGAGCTAATTGAATATTGTTTTCCATCCCACATAAACGCAAACAGTTTCTAATTCTCTTTAATGATTGTTTGCCACGGACTAAATCCAACACAGCACCCGTGAGCGGGGCTACTATTTGTTTAATTTGTTGTAGGTTTTAATCATTCCCTCAGATCTATTCAGTTTCTGCAGGGGCCAAATTGGTAAATTAAATGCAGATAGGATGGTTACAACCACTGTGCACCCCAGAGGTCTTTAACGGTGGTACAAATTTCTGCCACCCGCCTCAGAATGCAATATTGTTTTTGATTTGCTACCCCGACAGGTAGGGCTATTTTCAGAGGTTTCCATTTGTTGTTCTCCACTATGATAGGACTTATCCTAAGGACCAGCGTTCCAAAGTTGAAGCTAATCCAACCACCAAGTAGAGCTAATACAGTTGTGCACTTAGTAAGGAAACGGCCATAGGCGTGTCAGTGGAACCACAGGACCACTGTGAGCTGGACAGTAACTTGGACTCCATGTATTGCCCGGCCTCGTAGGTCCCCACTCTAACAGGGGGTCTCCAGGGTCAATGTCAATTCAGACCCAATAGTTCTTACATTGTCTGAGTTTTCACCTTTTCCCAGTGATTACTCACCTAGTAACCTATGACCTTTTCAGTGATACTATTGTTAAAGTTGAGTTTTCTTCTCCCCAAAAGAAGATATGTTAAAGTCCTAACCCCCAAACCTGTGAATGTGACCTTATTTGGAAATAGGATTTTTGCGGATTTAACCACGTGAGGATGAGTTCAGTTCATTAGGGTGGACCCTAATCCAGTGTAACTGGAGTCATTATAAAAAGGGACAATTGGAACACAGGGACAGACATGCACAGAGGAAAGACGGTGTGAAGACAAAAGGAGAAATCCATGTGAAGAGGGAGGACTGGGGGGATGCATCTGTCAGCCACGGGATGCCAGAGATTGTTGGAAAACCACTAGAAGCTAGCTAGCAGCGAGGAGGGATCACCTCCACGTTTCAGAGGGAGTGTGACCCTCCTGACACCTTGATTTCAGACTTCTGATCTCCAGAACTGTAAGAGAATACATTTCTCTTGTCAGCCACCTACTTGGGGTACTTTAGGAAACTAATGCAGCTACCGTCACAGTACAGCTTGCAGCGGTGTTGCAGGGTTCTCCCTCTCTGGTCAACGGGTTCCAAATCTGAAAGCTGGCTTGAATCTAGACACTACGTAAGAAGCCGTAATATTTTATTGGGGGCGCAGCCCCGCCGTCTCCTGGTCCTCTATTCTTGCCTCTGTTTTTGCAGATATTGAGTAGCACCCTTCTTGGCTGCCTGTTTATTTTTTCCCTTGGGAACACCATGCTCTGTTAACCGTGTCTGTGACTCCCTGGTGGTCACGCCTCTCTGGCTGCCTCTGTGGCCTCGCCAGTCAGGAGGGTGGTAGCAGCCCTGTAGCTTCTGGTGGTTAAATGCAGGCTCCTGCTAGAGCTTCGGGGCTCTCCCTCATCCTAACCATGGTTGTTCATGAGCCCAGCTCTGCGGCCAGCCCTCCTACGATCTGTAGAGCAGAGCCAGCCTGAACATCTCGAGATGCTGGGTCCGCCTCCCCAGCACGTCCCCCTTCTGGGGGAAGCTGCGTCTTCTGGGCTTCCTGCCGGGCACCATCCTCTGGTGGGTCTTCTGCCTCCCTAATATTCATTCCCATCCCACCATGCCTCATGCTTCTCCACCCTTCCTTGGCCACCTGCCAGGGAGGCTGGGGCTATTTTGCTTCACCCAGCACTGCCCATCAGTTTCTCCAACAGAGAATTCGTCCACCCCCTGGGGTCCCTGCGAGGATGTTAAATCCTGACTCTAGAGAAATTGCCCTTGAATCTATGAATTCCTGATTTCTGCAGTCTGACATTCTGGCCTCCTTGATCGAGTCCTGTGAAAATCCAGTCCCAGAAGGGCTCACCTAGCTCCTGCCAATAAACACGGCTAATTCTCGCAGCAGCTTTGGTGTGTCGTTTCTTTCCTTCTTCATCAGCACAGCACATGCCCAACAGGTTATGCTGGACTCGACAGCCTTTATCACCTAGGAGCAGAGAGAAGAGGTGGGGTGCTCCCGAGGGGCCCCAGGCTCCTGTGACAGAGGCTGGGAGAACCCTGGGTTGAGATGCAGGTGTAGCCCCGGTGGAAGGAGAAGGGCACTGGTGCAGGTCTAAGAAAGTTTCAGCCAGGCCTATGGGGAGTCCTAAGGCCAAACCGCGTCTCCCGGACACAAGGATCCCTCCCTTCTGAGTGCGAAACCCTCTGATGCCTTGTTTATGAAATGAGGGTGGTACTTATTGTACAAGGAGCTGTGTGGATCAGATAAGACAAAGCCCGAGAACGTAGCCCATTGAGGATAGCAAGCCGGTGCCACTCCCTTTCCCATGCCCAAGGCAAGTGGCACAAATTCACAAAAAAATTATTTTTTTCCCCAGGGCGGCCTGATTCAGCCGCTGAAACAGTCTCAGTACAGTGTAGCAAGCGGTCTCTGAAATGAAATCTAATTCCTAAGCCGGACCTAGGCACCACCCGGCCCTCTGTCCCTGGAAGAGTCTTCGTTGGGACCCCCAAGGCATTTCAAGGGCTTATGAACTGGTAGCTGTGTTTAATGAGTCTGTTCTGTAACTTCCAGGTATTCTGTTAGGATGGTATTATCCAAACAGCACAGAGCAAAACTTCAGTTCATTGGGAGGGTACTCATTTCCTTGGGTTATTTGTCAATTTTTGATTTAAGGAAGTTGGGGGTGGGGGCTACTGTGGTGAAGAGAGGAGAGAGGAGCTTGGGTGCACGTGGAAGTCGGGGGGGGGCCGGGAAGGGTCTATTTCTCTGCTGGGGGAGGGGGGGGGGGAAGGTGTGTGCTTCTCTGAGGGTCCCACAGGGAGGGTCACAGGTCCGTGTCCACCGAATACAGGTTAAGACGTACTGGGTTATTGTCTTCCACCCCAAAAGCTCCTGCATTTAGGAGTACAGTGAACATGAAGGGAGAGGAACAATTTTTCATCTGTCTGCTCTTTTCTCTTTCACTCTCCCCACTAATCAGACTGGCCTTGGGCAGCTCTGGGTGGAATGGGAATGGATGTTCCTCAAAGCAGCCTGTGCTGGCCTCTTCTGAGACACTCATGTGCACACCATGCACTCACACACACATGCAGACAAATCACACATGCACACACATGCAACAAACCACACATGCACACGTGCAAAAACACACACATGACTCACATGTACACAAACCCACACAATTACACATGCAGACGTGCAAAGTACACAAACATGTACACTCAAATGCTCACACACAGGCGCGCACACACTTGCGTACACACATGCACACATACACACTCACACAAACACGCACACATACACACAATGTTTTCAGCAGTTTCCTGCAGGGGTCATCGCAAGGAGGCAGGAAGTGTCTCCGTGGTCGGCCAAGCTCCAGGCCCGGCTGTGTATGAACAGCTCACCAGCTGACACACTATGCAGTATCTCATCATGACACCATCTTCTCATTGTTCTATTTAAACATATTTTCTTTTTGCCCGAGTGAGGAAATGGGCCACATTCTCTTCCCTTCCTCCTTCCCCTCATAGCTGTTTGCATGTACAGTTTCCTAGTTAACTCCTTGGTGTCAAGGAAAAAGGATTCTCATGATTTTCAGGCATATAGACTTCTGTCTCCAGGCCTTGAAAGAGGCTCCCACTTGCCTTTGGACAGCCTCCGGGAAATCTCTGGTTCTAGCCTTGATTCATCCTTCTGGAAGGATCTGGGTCACAAATGCGTCTCTTAGTGAAGGCTGTAAGAGGTCATGGTGACTATTGGTTAAAATTTGGGATTTCTATATTTTCCTTATGCTTCTTCCCCCCCTTGCTCTTGGTGTGACATCTGCACATCCTTGATGTTTGCTGACTATTTCAGAGAAGTGTCCTTTTGTATTTAAAGGTGTAATTGTTTTCTGTGTGTGTTGGGAGGGGAAAGGAAGGAAGGAGAGGAGAGGAAAGCAAATGCCAGGGAAGAAACACAGCTCCATTCCTGCTGGGCCAGCCATTTCTGTCAGTGTTACTGATGAAGCCACCTGGGAAGGATTTCTTAAAGCGGTGCTTTGGTGGAACCGGCAGGGGTGGCTGCTTGGCTACGTGAATTAGAGAGAACTCTACGTCGCAGGACGGGAAATCTGCGTTTAGCGGACAGTGAGAGCCATGGGAGCCGAGTGGCCAGGGGTGCTGTGTGCCGGCGGGACTAGGGCAGGGGAGCCCGGGGGTGGAGGGTGCAGGGGCGGCTGTTGGAGCCTCTCCCGCAAAGGAAGCGAGGCCTGGATGGTGGTGCAGGCAGCAGGAAGGCAACAGAGCAGACAGACAGAGGTCACTTCTGCTGCTGATTGGATGAGGAGACAGGGAAGCGGGGGACAGCTCCTCTGGAGGCCAGGCGGGGGGTTCTGGAAGGTGGCAGGGAGGTTGGGAGGAAGAAGAGGTTTCGTGTGGTCGTGGAGATTTGTTTTAGACGTGGAGAGCTGAAAGTACCCGCAGGAGCAACCAGAATGCCACTGCAAGTGCAGGAGGAACCTTCAGGACAGGGGTTTGCCCCAAAGATGTGGAGCAAGCATCGCATGCTTAGAGGTGACAGTTGAGACTGTACAAGGAGATGAGACCCTGAGGATTGTGATTCGTTAGAAAATTTAGATCACCAAGCTCCCTCCTGACAGTTCCCTCTGTAGGATAGATGATAGATAGAGAGATAGATAAAATAGATAGATACATAGAGCTAGAGATAGATAGAGGTATATAGATGATAGATACATATACAGATAAAATAGATAGAGATAGAGATAGATAGAGGTAAATACAGATGATAGATAGAGATAGATCAATATAGGTAGGTAGGTAGATAGATGATGTCTGTTATAAGTTCTGTATCTACTAAAATAAGATTTTGTTGCGATTTCCTGGTTGTCTAAATATGTTCATAGAAAATTCACCACAATCATCAGAGGCTTAAGCGCTTGGTCTCCAAGTACACGACAAGTTCAAGGGGCTCCTGCTTGACTGTTGTGAGTTGCAAGGTGGTCCTGTCCAGCAAGGTGATCCCTCCTGTCACGATGTTCCCTGCTCTGCAGGGCTGTTTAGGCGCTGCGTCCACACTCCGTCGGTCAGGATTCTTCGGGGCTCACGTGTCCCATCTCAGCTTGGGATGTTTCCAGCTCCCACCGTGGTTCCCCTAAGCCCTGGTGAGGGACGCCTGCAGGGCCCCCTCCCAGCACTCTCACAGGATCAACCTGTAAATAAGGGCCAGTGAGGCTGGGGCAGGGACCACCGGAGAAACGCTCCTGTCCTTCGTCCATCAGGCGGATGGTTCTGAGATGCCCTGTATGGGTTTCTCCAAGAGCCTCGCAAGATCTCTCTCCAGGCAGCTGCCTTGATGGCCAGTAGCACATCTTTGTGGTGACTTTTCCTCCTTGCCTCACTCCTGCTCCCTGGACCTTCTTCCCAAATAAACTGCTACGTGAGGTACTCTGCTTTCAGGGAAACCAGGGCTAATGAAGATGGAGTCTTCTAACTAGCCAGACCTGAGGCCTGGGGGCTCTCAAATAGGAATGAGACGGGATGGGGTGCTGTGGTTATGGTGGGGAGAGTGCAGATGCCCAATGAAAAGGAGTGCTGTTTCTAGAAGCAGAGGGGAAATAAACGACACACACCAAGAACAGGAAGGAGTGAATGAGAGAGAGGGTTATTCTCTCTCTCTCTCTTTCTCTCTCAGTATGTATACATAGGGGAATATGGAATATGGTTTACTGAATGGTCAGGCTGGAAGTTCAGCCATAATCATGCCTTAGTCGTATTTAGCAATACCTCTGTGTTCCACTCGTTAGAGGGTACAAAGCAGTCACGTTTCACAAATTCTTAGTCCTCCGAACACACTTACAGAGGAGACGAGGCTATTCTTCTCATTATAGAGATGGGAAACCAAGGCAAAGTGATTCATTGATCTCCCAGAGCCATAAAAGAAAGTCGTTGTTGAGTTTTGGGTTACGTTTTGGGCTTCCTGCCCACTGCAGCCAAGCCCAACCTTTGACTGGAATCAAGCCCAACCTTTGACTGGAACCAACCCCAGGGAAGGAGGTTTGTGGGCTTCCTGGAAGGCAGAGGTTTATATTTGCTTGTCCTGTGCTGGGGCCTTTCACCTGGTGTGGCCCGGGAGGATGCTGCAGGAGGTATACCTAGGAAAGGGAGGGGTGAGCCATTCTGAGCAGCCAGGCTCGGGATCTGCTGCGTCATCGCTGACCATCTGCCCATGGCTGAACTTGCCACTGCCTGGAAGAGTCTGACTGCATTCATGGATACCAAGGACAGAGCAGAACTCATCTCTCTACAGATCTGAGTCACGCAAACATACTATTCTTAAAAAGATAGTGAATAGAACAAAAAAGAAGCAGCCTTACAGATACAGAGAACAAACTAGAGGTTAGCAGTGGGGGGGGGGAGGGGAAATATAGGGGTGGGGGGATGGGAGGTACAAACAATTGGGTGTAAGACAGGGCGCAAAGATGTACTGTACAACATGGGGAATAGAGCCAATATTTTGTAGTAACTGTGAATTGAGTGTAAGCTTTAAAAATTGTATTAAAAAAACCCTGTAGTAGAATGCCAGAAAAATGCCCCCAGTCTTTAGCTGTTATGTTTATATGTTGTTGCACAAAGATATGTTTTCAGGAGAAATTGTCTCCTCTCAGGAATCCATAAAATACAGACAAAAACACGCTTTAATTTTGTTTCTCTGGTTTTTTTCTGGTTTTTCTGTTTTCGGTTCTGATTTATTTTCAGTCTTTGGGGTAAAGCTTGGGGCTGTATATTGAGGGCGGGATAAATGGGGCGGGGGCAACCAAAAAGTATTTGGCCTTTATTCATGGCATTTCCATAGGTGGCTTTATTTATTCTTTACCACCCCCTGTGAGACATGCACCATAATTGTCCTTTTTCGCAGCTGAGTAACCTGGAACTCAGGGAGCATGGTCATGGGAGCGCCACTGGGCAACTTAAAAGAGAAAACCACCATCCACTCCCTGCAGGGGCTGCCCCCAAAGCCTGTGCTGTTCTGTCTGGTGAGTATCCCCCGGCTTCCTAATGCACGAGGTCTAGCTTCCCGTAGGTCTGAGTCACGCTGTGGACTAGCCTCGGGTATACTGGATGGTTGACAGCTGTGATCGTCCGAAACCATGGGTTTGTCGTGCATTTTTCAAATGTGGTCTTTCCTACTTTTTATCACGGATGCCAGATTTTCCTCCTTCTCCCAAAGTTATCTTTAGGTATGCACATGTGTGCACACTCACGCACACACACACACACACTCCTGTATCTGAGTGGGGGGAAGTGGAGATGGGAGACAGTAAAAGCGCATGTTAAATTCAAGTGATCGTGTGTCTTAGTTCCCGTTGCTATAACAGTGTGCCACAGACTTCGTGACTTATAAACATCAGACATTTATTGCTCACGATTCTGGAGACTGAAACATGGCAGTCAAGGTGCCAGCAGGGTTGGGTGAGGGCCCTCTTCCAGGTCACAACTCATTTTGTCCTTACAGGGCAGAAAGAGGAGGCAGCTCTCTGGGGTCCCTTTTACGAGGGCACTAATCCCATCCTGAGGGCTCCACCCTCATGACCCAATCACCCCCCCAAAGGCTGCACCTCTGAATACCATCACATTGGAGATTAGCATTTCTACATATGAATTTTAGAGGGACATTCAGTCCATTGCACCCATTTCACTGATTTTAGGAGGAACACTTTCTCGTGCTCTAGCCATTCTGAGATCTCTTATTCTAGCTGTGAAGTAGGCAGCTGTGTGTCATAGTGTTGCTGGTACTGTATGGGCATCAAAGCTTAGAGAATGGGTGTCAGAGGTTTGGAGGAAAATTCTGAAGACAACTGTGGAGCACTTTTAGGAGAAATACGGCCTTACCAAAATTCTCCTGAAAGCCCTCGATGGCTCATAGGACAGTGGTGGATGGAGAACATGGATTCCAGAGGTCCTGCCTCAAATGTGATTCCAAAGAGGTAGATTCTGCATGGGGAAGAGTTTTAGGCATACCTTAACCAATGTATTTAGCCTCTATTTCCTTTTTGTGTATGCAGAAGAGTGATACGTGATATAATACATTCTGTGTTCGAACAGGTCTAAAAGAGTTCTTTTAACACGTTTAAAATAAAAATTCTAAGTGCTAAGAAAGCACTGTGACACATACAGTGAGATGGCAACAATTTCCCTTGCTTGGTGTTTCATTAAATAACACCGAAGGAGCCTCAGATTACATGAAATACAGTAGTATTTATGTTTTCTGTTTCAATACTCATCAATCTGTTTCTAATCTATTCATGGAGAAATATGTGAGCCATCTTGCCATGCAACTATTTTCGAAATCTCATGGAAGCCTACCAAGGTTTCACAAATTAGCTAAGAAACTTTCTTGCTTTTGAGAGGGGAGTTTCCGGTACTTAAGCCTATGTTTCTGGGTGTATTTTTGGTTAGCTTTTGTTAACCCTGGCTTTTGTCTAAAACAAACAAACAAACAAATGAAAAATATATAAATAGGTGAAATTTATAAATAAAGGAAATACATATCAAGCAAAATTAAAATGCTTGTATTACAAAACGTGCAATTTGGAGAACGAGTGGTCATTTGTGCAACGTCGGTGTGGCTTTGATAAAAATGTTTCAGTTCAAAAGCCTGGCCAGTCTGCTCCTGCACTAACTGACCCGTGGTTAGGGATGTGTGTCCTTGAGTGCCCTTGGATTTATTTATTAATATATTTAAATAGAAAAAAACGTAACCTTGGGACTTCCCCGGTGGTGCAGTGGTTAAAAATCCGCCTGCCAATACCGGGGACACGGGTTCAAGCCCTGGTCCAGGAAGATCCCTCATGCCGCAGAGCGACTAAGCCCGTGCGCCACAACTACTGAAGTCTGCGCGCCTAGAACCTGTGCTCTGCAATGAAAGAAGCCACCGCAATGAAAAGCCCACGCACCATAATGAAGAGTAGCCCCCGCTCTCCTCAACTAGAGAAAGCCCGTGCACAGCAACGAAGACCCAACGCAGCAAAAAATAAATTAATTAATTAATTTAAAGAAAAAATGTAACCTTATCATTGGTGCTGCAGGTTGTGTATTTATTTATACTATCTTTCCTTTTAGAAAAACACTATGATATCATAAAAATAGTTCAACTTCAAAGGACTTCCCACAAGCCTCAAGTTCCGTGCAGTCCCTGTGCATGAAGAGAAATCAGTCTATTCCATCTTGAAGGGCAGTGGACTTTGGTTTTGTCCCACATTTAGAGATAGCAAATGCCTCACAAACAATAGAAACTTCTTTCCCTTTGCACCACTCTTTCAGTCCTGGCACTGCCACGCAGTTGCTGTGTCTGGATTGATGGAAGCTTCCAGGCTGGGAGGAGATGGCATTTCCAAGAAAGCAGAGTGCAGACATCCCCCAAGTTTATGCACACCTGCACCCCACCTAAAACTAGCCCTCTGATCTCCGATTTGGTGGCCTGTTGGCCTTTTGAACAAACACCCCCTCGTCCCCGCTCTGTCTCCCAATACTAAAGCCGAGATCCTCAGGGTCCCCTTCCCTGCCCACCGTCGGGGGAGAGGCCAGGTCCTTCCTCACAAGCGCATGCTCTTCCCTGCTGAGTTCACACCCACCGTCCCAACCCCTGAGGGGAGAAGGGTTCCACACTTCGTGGTCCGGCGTCTCCCCTGTATAAAACCTTTAGATGGTGCCCCATTGCCCTCAAGGTAAATCCAAACTCCTAAGTGGCTTCCAAAATCCTTCATCATCTCCCTGGGTGTCTGTGTACCTTCCCCTGGGTCGCTTCTTGTCAATTCTCCTCCAGCTCTGACCTTGGTCCAGTCCCCCAAAACTTGTCAGGCTTTCCCTGACTTCCCAGTCTCTGCATGAGGCCTGGAGTGGGTTTGACTGCCTTTAGGGAGTTCTACAAATGCCCTCTCCAAGCCTCCTTGTTTGGATGGGAAAACATACCAAACCAACTTTCAAAACCACATTTGGGGCATAGGAAGCTGTAAGCTGGGCCTCACAGGTTTTGCTACACAACTTCAGTTACATTAGAAGAGTCTGGTCCTAGCAGCTGCCCCTGCCTCCTGGGGGACCCCTTTTCAGAGCTTTGGAAGCTTGGACATGGAAGGCTGACCCATTCGCTGCCCGTCCGTTTGGCATGGGAAGGCATTTGGAGTCGATCTGGGTGAAGGCTGAGCTGGTAAGCAGTGCAAGTTCTCACTGGATGCTGGGCGAGAGGAGCCGCCAGGCCCTGCGGCAGGGTAGGCAGCGCGCCGGGTTCGCTCCCCAGGCGCGGGCTCCGGCTCAGGGGCCGACAGGTGTGAACGTGGTGTTTCTAGGCGTGGCTTTTCCTCACGTGACTCCTGTGATTTCCCGTCTTTCTAACCTCACAGGACACCTGCCCTTCCCTGCGGTTCAAACACGTGCAGAGCCTTGGTGTCGTCTCAAGGTGTCTGATGCTGTAGAGGCCGACATTTCTAGTTACTTATCAAAAGCAGCCGGTGACCTTTCTCTGGCTCCGGTAAGCCCTGGATGGTGGGCCAGAGTCAGGGCCATCCCAGGGGTACAGAATCCCAGAGGGCTGAACCCCAGGTGGGCCCTCTGGGTGCATTTTCAAGCAGATGGAAAAGGGAACACCTCCAGGGCACCTTGGCAGAAGCAAAGAAGTGGGTGGCTCTAAGCAGACCCAGTGGGTGTGTGTAGGACGGGGGAGAAACCCTTTATGCCTGTGTGTGTGTGTGTGTGCGCGCGCGCAGGGTCTTTATAGAATCGTGGGTGTGATGAGCCCCAGGGCTCGCTCAGCATCTGCTGGTGGATTTGCCCGGCTTCATGAGCACTTCCCAGGTAGAGTTTCCGTCTATGGTAACCAGTTTATCGAGCGTTTTCTCTAGTTCAAGCGCTGTCCTAAGGACTTCCCTGTCTGGCCTCACTCCACCCTCACCGCAGCCCCTGAGCTGCTGTACTTTCACCCCTACTTAACGCACAAGGAAATAAGGTTTGAGAGCTTATGTTACTGCTCCAAATCCTGAAGCTGGTTCCCTCCGACGCCACAGCCCACGAGCTGCTCTGCCATCATTTGTCTCACCCGGGACTCGCTGGAAATGGGGGGGCTATTGCCCTGGCGAAGATGCAGTAGAGGAAGGAGCCTAAGGAACGTTGTCACTCTTCACAACATGTTATGAGAAGTACGATGAAAGTGGCTGGATGCTGAGACTCAGGGACAGGAAGAGAACGTCCTCTGTCTCCTTTCCTTTGCCCCCTCTGCGTTCTGTTCTGTCCACCCTCTCACTGCCCTGCTTAAAATCTTTGACTGGCACCCACTGCCCTTGGGGTCAGGTCTGGACTCTTTAAGTGGCTTCCTCAACCCTCCAGAAGCCTTTACTCTCTGAGCAGCCATCCTAGTTCTGTAGCTTAAGAGGTGGCAATAATTCCATCTCAACGAACCGCCTCTCAGGAAAGCTCGCCAGACCCGTGTTGGCATGAGGAAGACACGTGGGCATTGCTGGTGGGAAAGCACTTGGTCTGAGTGACTCAGGGCTTGGGGACAGCACTGTGACCTCAACAGAACAGCTACCCCGCTTCTTTGTTATTTCCTGCAGAATCCTCCAGCTGTTCAGCCTTCCCGGAGCTGGACTCGGTCTAGCAGCCCAGCTGAGTCCTCCCCCTTCATACACCTTCCGCCCACCACGAAGGCCCATGTGATAAGATGTGGGGCTTCAGCGCGGGGCGTGTGCCCACTCTGCTTCCCGTGATGTGCAGCTGCCTCTTGTCTTGCTGCTGGGAAAATACTGAAGGTCTGGCTATAGCTAAGAGAGTCTGACAACATGTAAGGCACAAACATTCTTTATCTGCAGGATGAGGTTAGTTTCTGTTTGGGCCTGGTGTTTTTGTAAGAAGGAAATCGCGTTCATAAGAATGAGATTAGGTCCAGGAAGCATCCGCTGGGCAATGCAAAACTGCTAGAGGCAGAGGGTCAGGATTTTCTCATTGGTTATGACTGCCACCTCCTGGCTGAGCTTGTGAACTACACAATCTGGACTTCCTAGGGAAACAGTATTAAGAAAGATTACTAACCCCTTTCTCCAGCTTTTTATCAGCTCTGAGTGGTGCAAAAGGGAAATGAGAGGAATTTTCTGTAGATAGAGTATTTCTTTGCATATTTCATGTTAGCAACAATGATAAAGCAGACACAGCAACGATGAATAAAAACATAGTGGGCTGTTCTCACGTGAGGCAAACCAAGAATGTGTCAGAGCAATTTATTATACCTTTTGACTCAGTGTTACCTTTTCCAAATTAAGTGTTCAGCCCTTATCTGAGTTTCTAAGACCTGCCCACTCTCTAAAGCTGAGTTCTTAGCAAATTTAGATGAACCTACTAACCACTTTTGGAAAATCAGTACAGAATTAAGGAGTTAGGTGAAAATTGCAACTTAAAAATATTTGGGGGCCTAAGGTCTGTCTTTAAAATTATGCATTAAAAAGTAAGATTTGGAATCATCATTTTTTCATATTGATTTTATTCTTAGACTCTTACTCTCTAGAAATTTAAATTCTAAGTCAGGTTAAGGATTACTGTAACACGTACAATACACATATATGGACCAAGGTAGAAATATGTCTTTCCAGCTATTTAAATTTCTTGGGGGAAAAGTTGTATTTTACCTTTAATATCGAATGTGCTGAGACCCACAGGTGGGTGATTTCAGAATTATATTAGGGATATTGGCAAGACTTCTCAGAATCCTTTCTTCTCTTATTCCTCAGCAACAGAAACTGCACAATTTTAGCTGCCCATGGCCACTGTGTTAGTCCTGGTGTTCTGAGAAGCAGGTGCTAAGAAGGGATTAAACGTGCAAGGAGTTTGTTAGGGACAATGTCCGCTAGGAAAGATGGAAAGGCAGCTAGAGGAAGGCTGGAGGGGCCACCAGAACACAGAGCAGATCTGACCTCAAGTGCAGGAGAAAAGGAGGGAAGGAAGGAAGGGAGGGAGGGAGGGAGGGAGGAAAGGAAGGAAAGAAGGAAGGGAGGGAGGGAGGGAAGGAAGAGAGGGAGGGAGGTTGGAAAGGAGGGAAGGAAGGAGGAAGGAAGGAGCTGGATGGGAACATCTTACACTACAGTGCAGTTCTAAAGAAAGTTTGGCAAGTTTTGGACCTTTGTGACAGGCAGATTTCAGAGATGAGCCCCAATGACCCCTACCTCCAGGTACCCGTGACTTTGTATAATCCCTTCACTTTGAGAATGAACTGGACCTAGTGACTAGCGCCTAATGAATAGAAGATGGCAAAGTGATGGGATGTCTATTCCCCGATGCTGTTACGAAAGCCTGTGACCCCTGTCTTCCTGGACTCTCTCTCTCTCGTGCTGATTCTGATGGAGCAAGCTGCCAGGTTGGGACTGAAAGTGGCCTCCAGCCATGACCTAGGAAAGAGCTGAGGCTCCCAGTGCAGCAACCTGTGAGGAGACGCATCCTGACAACCACCACCGGGGTGCTTGGAAGCAGGTCCTTCCCCAGTCAGACCTCAGATGAGACCTCAGCTCTTGCTCACACTTTGACTTCAGCTCTGAGGGAGATCCTGAGGCAGAGGATCCAGCCAAACAGCACTGAATTCCTGACCCACAGAAACTGAGAGATAATAAATGTGTGTTGTTTTTAGCCACTAAAATGTGGTGTCATTTGTTACGCAGCCGCAGATAATTCATACAGTCCTCTAGCCGACATTGCCCATCACAGAAGTCATACGACTCCTAGCAAAGAGCTGCCTTAGAATTACTGATGCCCTCAGGCTGGGAGCAGCGTTTTGCAAGCTTGATCTCGCTGCAAATGCAGTGATGGGTTTCAGAGCACAGCAGCTGGGCCCTCGCACGACTGCACTCCCTGCGGTCGGATGTCTGAGAGGCACGTTCACATGCTGCTGAAGACACCCAGGGAGAAGATTACATTTCTCATCCTCCCTTGAAGCTTAGATGGCCTTGTGTTACGTTCTGGTCAATATGGGATATACAGCTTTCAGGAAGAGTCCTTAAAAGAGGGGTTATTCCTTCCCTGCCCTTTTGCCTCTCTTGCTGGCTGGAATATGATGAGATGACTGGATCTGGACAGCCATTTTGGACCGTGAGGCAGAAGCCATTTGTGGAGGGTGATTAAAGCCACAAAATAAGACAAACTCAAGCCCCACTGATCATGGGCTGCCTAGGTTCATGGGAGAGAGAGCTCATCTTCTAACTTGTGTAAGTCACTGCTTGATTTTCTGTCCCTTGAAACAGAACTTAATCCTAATTGCAAAGAAGCTACATTTTATATGTAAAGTCTAAAGGTTAAAGGGGTAAATATTTCCCAGAGGATAAATCATGGCACAAAGAAAAGTTTAATTACCTAAGACTACGGGTGGAAGATGATCTTTATTCCATATGTTGAGGATGGGGACAGGTCTCCCCTTCCGGTTGCTAGGAGGGCATCCCTCTCAGTTCACAAGGACAAGAGAAGGAAACCACTGATCCCCATCACAGAGAAGTCTTGGAAAACAGCACTTGAGAAAGCAGCTAATGTCCCTGCCACTGCATGTCAGGCTAAGAGCACTGGCCCCAGAGGCTGACAGAGTTTGCTGGATGAAGGGACCAAAGAAGGAAACCGGCTTGATTTTAATTGTCTGTCTAACCTGTTGAAAATGAACTTTCTCTAAACTAATTCTTTTTGAAGTTTTCAAAGCCTGAGAACATAATAAATGTTACCCTTTGTCGGACTTTTCATCCACTTTTTGGCCATGGCACAGAGGGGTATTTTCTGGAAGGATATGGCTGTTCTCTCTGATGACTTTCAAAATGTGAATTTACTCATCAAAACTTTTTAGCTATGTTATCCAGAGCATTTTTTAGCCTTCACATGCACTTTCGATATGTGACTTCTAAGTGTTAGCAAATCCCGTGCTTACTAAGTGTTCCATCGGTCAGGAGACAGTGTAGACCAGTGGTAAGTCTCTTAATCTCTGAGACTGTTTCCTCATTTGCACCATAAGTCCCTAGCTTATGGGATTGCTGTGAGAGGTAAGTTTGATAATGCATGAAAAGTCTTAGAGGCTCAGTAGAGCCCTGGGCAGGTGGTAAGGACACAGTATCCACTAGCTATTACCATTAATACTAACACGCCATCTCCTGTCCAGTGTGGCAGTCGCTGGTCACCTGTAGCCGTTAGGCACCGAGATGAGGGTAGTCCAAGTCGAGGTGCGCTGCAAGTGAAGAATACAGACCAGATTGTGAAGTCTTAGTATGAACACAAGAATGTCCAATATTTTTCTGATCATTTTTAAACTATTGATTACATATTGAAATGATAACAGTTTGGACATATTGTGTTAAATGAAATATATTATTAAAATTAATTTCACCTGGGACTTCCCTGGTGGCCCAGTGGTTAAGACTCCATGCTTCCACTGCAGGGGGTGCAGGTTCGATCGCTGGTGGGGGAACTCAGATCACTTATACCAAGCCGTACGGAGAAAAAAAAAAAATCCATAAGCAATAAAGCTGCTGTTGGTGGAATTATTGCTTTAAAAATTAATTTCGCCTGTTTCTTTTTCCTTTTTTAAAATGTGGCTTCTAGAAAAATTTTAAATGACATGGATGGCCTGCACATCAGATTTCTCCTGGATGGCTTGGGTGTAGGCAGATGGGTGTGGCAGGGTGGAAAAGTGAACCAGGAAACTGTGGTCCACTTGGTCAGTATTGGTGTTCAGTAGGGGCTCAGACAAAGGAGACAGAGGTTCAGAGAAGGAAATCTACTTCCCAGGGCACTGTGGATTCTGATACGGTTCAATTCCACAGAGGATGACTGGGGTCAAAGGGTGGTCCCCACTCAGCACTCAGCCACGTGAGTCTAAAGACAGGCTGCAAATCTGGGAGCTCAGACAAGGAGGTCTGGAGAGGGCACACCGGGATCCAGGGTGGAGTCTAGGGCCCAGGGTGGAGCATATTGTTGACAAGAGACCAAACAGTGGGTAGTAATCGGGGACGTCGACCAAGGGGGTGGCAGAGGAGCGGTAGGAAATCCACTTCTGGGGGCCCTGTTGGTTCTGACACAATTCAACTCCACAGGAATCGATCAGAGTTTACTAAGTGCCAGGCCCTCTATTAGAAACTGGAGAAAACGCAGTGCCTGCCTGCAAGGTGCTCCCAGTCCAGTGGGGAAGACAGAGAGATAAACAGGTGATCGTAGCCCAGTGAGTAGCCCTGTGATAGGATGCAACGGAGCTTGTTGGAGGGGAAGCTAACCCATCGTGAATAAGGAACAGCTCCCCAGAGAGAGCAGAATCACAACAGAGACCTTGGGAGAGCAGCCAGGTAAGGGAGAAGCACGCTCTAGGCACGGGAGCAGCCTGTGCAAAGCTGGAAGCTTAGGGGAACTTTGTGCTCCAGGAGACGCGAGCGGCCCCGTGTTGCTTCACTGTAAAGTGAACGGTGGGAATGCTGGCGAGGGGCGGAGGACCCAGGTCACAGAGGGCACGGTACCACAGACGGAGGGTGTTGCAGGCATGAGGCAGGGGGCTTTTAAGAACTTTATGCCGACGAGTGACATAACCAGACTTGTGCTTTAGAAACAGCTCTCTGATGACCCTGTGGGGTTCCGGTGCCGGGGAAAATGGATTAAACAGAAACTTGTGTTGTTTTAAGGCACTCAGTCTGTGGTCTTTGCTATAGCAGCCCTAGCAAACTAGTGCAGTACGCCACCAGCATAATTTTTCTGTGTTAGACCATTTACTCAACAAATATTTTAAGCCCAGTGCTGGAATTTGTGCAGAGGTGAACAGGACCCGGCTTATCTCTCAGGTTGCTTATGTCCTAGTAGAAGAGACAAAAAGCAAATAAGCGATTATAGTCACACCATGGTCAAGGGGAGGTGCTGGGGAGCCCCAGGAGGGACCTTTCACCCAGCCTGGGCACCAGAGACAGACGGCTTCTTGGAGGGAGCGACGTTCCAAAACTTTCAGGTCATGGAGCAAGGTTGTGAATGACTGTTGTTATAATGGAACAAAGTGAGTTCCGAGTCAGTATGAGGAATGGCAGTGAACAAGCAAGATTAGAGAGAAGTCAGTGTGTTTGTTCCACTTAGCAGTTTGCCTCCAGAATAAATCTTAGCTAGGGTGTCACCTTATTGACTTTGGTTGGTTGATAGAGGTGAGTGGGGACTGGATAGGGTGGGTTGGAGGTGAGATCAGGGACCATCAATCAACAGGCAGAGACTGGTGGCTTCTTGAGGCAGAAGATTCCCTTTGTTTAGCTCTCTTTCCTCAACCTGTGCCATGTGGTGGGAGAAGATTCCAAAGCTTGGTCTGGGTCTCTGGGTAAGGTTGTATAGGTTGTGGACTGCACAAGGGGAGACTGGGGACTGAAATCTGGCATGTGTCCACTTACCAAGCCATGTGTCTGAGCATGGGCCCCTGTCTGCCCAGAGGATGGGCACCCCTTTGCTTTGCACAAGGGTGTCATCTTCTTGTCAAGTCATACGCAACT
Organism: Aethalodelphis obliquidens; assembly: GCF_003676395.1. Classification (NCBI taxonomy): domain Eukaryota; kingdom Metazoa; phylum Chordata; class Mammalia; order Artiodactyla; family Delphinidae; genus Aethalodelphis; species Aethalodelphis obliquidens. The sequence continues at coordinate 4,567,144 of NW_020837978.1, read as the reverse complement.
GATTCTGGTTCCCCTGGGAGGGGGTACCCAAAGGTGCCGTCTATCCTAGTGGTAGTTTCCATCATGGCATTTGGTCTGGCTGCATGACAAGGCATTTGTTTCTTTGAAATAAAGTCTATTCTGCATGTTGGAAAGCTGCCCCAGGAGTCCTGGTCATACAGTTAGAGAGAGGATTGAGCTGAAACTCTAACTGTATACTCCTCTCATTGGTTAATTTACCTCCTCCTGGTTCGTTTGCTAGTCTGAACCTTTGCTGTATGGCGTTTGGCTCAGGACCCTGAGGATGAGATTATATCTGGTTTTTGTGGAGCCTAAAGAAGAAGGGACACGATAAAGCTCCAAGCAGTTGGCCATTAACTGTTACTTAAAAACATTGCCTGCGTAGCTAGGACGATGTTCCCTACGCACTGCTTTCCGGTCATATACGTGAAGGTCTAATTCTTTGTAAATTACCCTGAGTTTGGAGTTTCCTCTGTTATAAACCCTGCCACACGTTTGCTTTGGGCATAAGGTAAAGGATAGGCTGTGGGGATTTGGGGTGTGCTCATCCAGGACACAGACAGACAGACATTCTAACACTTGTCATCAGGAGGGTGGGGAGGAAGGGGCCCTTTTCCCAGCAGGAGCAGCGCGTCCCGCCTGTCCTCAAGTGGACAGAAAAGCAGTAACACGGGGGTGGCGCGGAGGTTACGAGGAGGTCCAAGTGGACCCCCAGATGTCAGTGAGGAACAGAAGGGGCAGGGGTGGAAGCACGTGGTAAGGAAGTGGATTCCCATCCTGGCGTGGCTCTGGAGGAGGGAAATCCTGCCCACCAGAAAAGCTGGAACGTCTTAGGTGTCAGTCTGTGGGTTCTTGTGAAGACATGCTAACGAGGAGAAAGGAATGAAATGTCACTGACTGGTCCCCCCACTTGTGTATCAGGGAATCTCTGCAGACTCTCGTCACATTCCACGCTCGTTATTTCTGGGGCCTCTGTCAGCAGAAGAGCAGTTCTTTCCTCTCTCATTCTTGTCTCCCCCGGGTTCTCATCAGCTGTCGAAGCTGCAGAAAGGCAGAGCCATTGTGTGTTCCGGGGGCAGCGTGGCACCTGCGCTCAGGCCTGGCTCTCCCCTCCCTGCTTTGGGCCGGCTCTCCCAGGTTCGTGGAACAAGCCGTGCTGTGTTCTCCCTTCCTGCCCCTGTACCCCAGTGCCATGGGGGTGCCACAAAGTACCACGGGTACCCTGGTGGCTCTGAACCCCTGGTGAGTCAGCTACTGGCCCAGATTCCTGCTGTCGATTCTCTCTCCTTGAGGCTCCGATGACGTCTGCGGGGCTGGGACACCAGGCCCCCCTTCCTGTCCGCCTCTGCCCCCAGAAGCTCGCCCACAAGGCAGAGCCAACATCACCACTTCCAGCCCGAAACATCCAGAAGAGATGAAACCGTGTCTTTTGCTACAGGGAGGATTGGTTTCCTACCACAGTTGTGCTCATTTTTAATTTCTAACTTTTAGGGATGTTTCTCCGGGGTCTGGGAACGAACCCTCTGAGTGGAACAGGCGCCACTCGGCTCTCAGGGATGGACCTCAGTGGCTTGTTCCTGAGCCCAAGGTTCTGGAAGCCTGAATGTGGCCGTGAAATATTGAAGTGAGAACACATAAAATAGTGAACAATGAGATCCGATTAAAAAATTGAACAAAAACCAAACAACTGTAGACAGATAGGCCTCAGGGTGTGAAAGTGAAGGGAAAAAACTCAACTCAGACAAACGAATAGTCTGGTACCTTGGGAGGCAACAAAGGGAAAATCCGATACGATTAGGAAAAATTGTGGCCAGGGAGCGAGACAGGGGTGAAAAGCACCTTTCTCTTCTAAATGACTCCAGACATGACGTTTGTCTCCCAGGTTGGCAAAGGGGGTCATTACTAACAGCGGCAGACGTGGACAGGTAACCAATACAGGAGTTTATTCCTTCCGTTCTTTTTTTAAAAAAGTCAAATATATTGACATATAACATTGTGTATGTTTAAGATGTACGAGGCATTACATTGATACATTTATATATTGTAATCCGATTGCTTTCGAAGTGTTATGTAGCACTCCTATCACATCACATAACTATTCTTTCTCTTTGGTGGTTGGGAGCATTTTCAGTAGAGGAGTTTCTATGTTAAGCTTTCAGTTTCTTCCATTTCATTACCAAAAATGAAGTGGGGAAAGGAAAAACGTAAGGGAGCTGTGAGGTCTGAATGTTTGCATCCCTCCAAAATTCTGATGTTGAAACTGACCCTCTGCGGTGATGGTGTTGCCTCCTGGGGGCTTTGGGAGGTGGTTAGCTCATGAGGGTGGATTCCCCACGGGTGGGGTTACGGTGCTTACCGAAGAGGCCCCAGAGAGCTCCCGCCCCTTCGGCCACTGAGGGCACAGTGGGAAGACCATCTGTCTGGCCATCTGTCTATGAACCAGGGACCAGGAAGGGACCCTCACCAGACTCGGAATCTGCCCACACCTAGGACTTGCAGCCTCCGGAACCGTGAGAGGTGAATTTCTGTGGTTCCTCAGCTCCCTGCTCCGTGATGTCTTTGTCACAGCAGCAGAACGGACTAAGACAGGACGAGAGATCACAAACACGTGATCCTGCCATGGGGAAAGACTCGAGTGTTAGTGTGTCTGGCTGGGAGAAGTAAACCTGGGAAGAAGCCGACGGCCACTGAGTGCCCGGCGGCTCTCGGCTGCCCCGTCGCGAACTCCGGCTTCTGGTCCGTATAGAGGCTGCTGCGGCCCCGTGTGTGCCCCGATCTCCTTCCACCCTCAGAACGGCTGCTCCCTGCCCCTCCAGTCTCTGCTCCCGCCGTCAGCCTTTGGTTTCAATGCTGCCTCCTTTTCCGGATGCCCTTCTCAGGCTGGCATCCCCTCCCCTTCCCCTCCTTCCTTCATCCATCCCATCCCCATGGAACCCTACACAGAGCCCTCATCCACCAGGTCAGCCCCACACCTGCTGCCACCGAAGGGGACTCAGGCAACATGAGTCACATGTGAAAAGGGGTGGAGAGGCCACGCTTGGTGAAGAGAATAACCTCTCTCCAGCGAGGGATGCTGACCAGCTGCTCAGGAGGGTGACGGGGGACTCCAGCAGGGGCACGGGCTAGGGTGAGATCTGGGTGCACAGTTGGCCCCAGTAAATACCTGCTGAGTGGTTGAGTTTCAGGGATCACAACTAAGTATTGAGAGAAAAGCCTGGGCTTGGGCGAACGCATCTTTCCTTATATACTTTATTTTGTCTGACACCGAGTTCCTTGCCCAATTATAGCAGAGATATAATGTGTCCCAGTCCCCGGGAGTGAACCACCAGGGTTGACAGCTAGGCCGAGCCTGCTCTTTCTTTTCTGTGCTCCCATCAGTGAATTAATCTAACACTTTTTTAGTCTCTACCTTTTGTTCTCAGCCTGTTTGCTGCTTGACTTGAAAGAAACTGCCAGGCTATAACACACAGTGCTGCTTCTTATATAGCCTCCAGCCAAACAGCCAAGGTAGTGTCAGCTGGTGAGAGCTAGGATGGGCTCGGACAGATCTGAGTCCCAGCTCCCTGAGCTCACGCCTGAAGAAGCAGGGGTCTGTCTGTTTCCTCACTGTACTAACCGCGGCTTCCTCTTCTATAAGGTGGGTCCTTGGATTTTCCCCCATGGGCTGTTATTGAGATTAAGAACTGAAATACAGGTAAAATACCCAGCTCAATGCTGGAACATAGCAAATGCTCAACTAATTGTTCGCTTTTAAACAGTTGTTATTATTCTTCTGCCTTCTCAGATGTTATTTTTCTATACTCACACATTTTAACCTTTTTAGTCTACCTCTGTGTGGAAACCTCGCTGTATCCCTTTGACCATTTCCATAACATTCTCTGGCCCCTTCTCCAGTTTTCTTCCACTATTTCTGAGTAGAAGAAAAGGAGGGAAAACCAAATAAAATGATACAGGCTTGCATGGCCTGGATGTTTTCTTTCTTTCCATCCTGGCTTGGGTTTCAGGGAGTCCATAAAAATATCAGCTGGAGGAAGAAATAACATCGATGCTTATACGCTTTTCCTCAGGAGTGAGGAGACCAAGATACTGCAGGAAGGAATTTGGTTTGGTCACGCATTTTAAAGGCGAGCTGGGTTAGAGGAGAAAGAAAATTCAGGCTCGTGCATTTGAAGGCAGCTGAAGGCTTCAGCTCCAATGGAACAACTGAAGTTATTTACACACTAGATGTAAAGTAGCTCTTTCCCAATTCCTCTGGAACCCCTGCCTGCCAGATAAAATGATCGGGAAACTAGACAGAAGAACGCGTCTGAGAAAGTGGACTGAGAAAATTGTAGCTGATTCCAATCTGAAATTGAACTGCTGGCGTGATAAACTTTCCCTCCCTAACAAGTGCGGGTCAAAATCAGGATGTGGCCTTTTCCGTTCTCTTCCTGGCTATTTTGGGTGATTTTTTTCAGAAAGCAGATGTAATTTGCAGTTGTTACATTTAGTTCTTCACATCCTGAATGTGTATCTTTTTTTTTTAAAAAAAAACAGGAAGCAAGTTTAATTAAAAATTACACACATTTTCTTTCCTAGGCCTTTTTTTTTTTTTTTGGCCTGGTTATAAAGTTTCTGTTTCAGGGGAAACTTGTACCTTAATGTTTCCCTTGAATTCTTTTCAGAGTTCATGTAGCTCAGTGAACATCCCAGGTCTACTTAAACCAGCTACGCTTTGAAGAAATCAAGGTTCCAAGGAACCATTTCAGGACTTAAAAAGGAATGTGGGCTTATGGGTGAGGTCAAGGCTCAAAGACAGTTTGGCCGCGATGATGTCGGAGGGATTGGAGAGGGAAATTAGGAAACAGGGCTTCAGCTCCAAGGTGAATACCCACCTGCTATAGACTGAATGTTTGTGTCCCCCCCGACCCAATTCATATGTTGAAATTCTTACCCCCAGTGTGATGGTATTGGTGGTGGGTCTTTGGGAGGTGATTAGGTGATTAGTGTCTTTATGAAAGGGACCGCGGAGAGCTTTTCCTCACCCCTCCCACCGCGTGAAGACACAGCAGGAAGACAGCTGTCTGTGATCCAGGAAGCGGCCCCTCACCAGACACTGAACTTGCTGGCAACTTGGTCTTGGTCTTTCCAGCATCCAGAAATAACTGAGGAAAATGTGAGAAATAAATGTCGGTTGCTTGTAAGCCACCCAGCTTATGTATTTTTGTTATAGCATTCCGAACAGAGTAGTAACTCACATTCATGGAGTTACGTGCCTGGCACTGTTCTCTCATTTAATTCTCAGGGTATTTCTGTAAGGCAGGTGTTATTATTGTTGACACGTACGGATGAGGAAACAGAGGCTTAGAGAATCTGAGGCACTCGCCCGGTTAACAGCTGAAAAGCCGGCCTGTCTAATTCTAGACGCACCCTCCACTACCAGCGTCTCCCCCTTTTCTCCCTTTACCCTTTCCAACCTCCCTAGTGTCCACTTAAGGAATGGTGTGGTTCCAGTGGGACTAACGCCAATCCAGCTCTGGGGGGTGGGTCATGTGATCTAGGCAAGCCAATCAGCACGGGGCCAAAGTGATTGGCCAGGAGTGGTCATGTGACCCAAGCCAGTGAAATCAAGGTGAATGCAGGGCTTCGGGAGAAAGGTCTCTCTCCTTGGTACTTTGGACAAGCGTGCAACTATTTGCCATTGCAGGAAAGACTGTCTGAGGGTGAAGCCAATATTCATGGAGGCCAGAGGTGAAGGAACTTCGGAGAAGTAGAGGTAAAGTGCTGATGACAGTGTGCACCTGTGTAGCAAACCACGGCTGATACTTGAACCGCCTGGGACTTAGCAGTCAGAGCTGAGCTGCGTGTGTAAGCAGACTGAGCTGGTCTCCGTTCTTTACAGCCGAACGTTCCGAGTGGGGCGATCACAGTGGCCAAATGGATCTTCAGCTGTCTGCCTGGACCTTGCTTGGCAAAGCTTTCCTTGGGCCTTGGCATTCCCTTAAAAAATACACACACACACACACATTCCCTTAAAATATAAGGAAGGGCCTACGGACACCAAAATGACTGGAGCTGGCTGATTTCCACGAGAGTTCTTCGGTTTGGAGGCATAGCATAATCTTGAATAAAACCGATTTTGTTTTTCAGGGAAGTTTATTCAGGAGAAGTTTTTAGAATACTTGATGTTGATTTTGAAACAGTGGCAAATCATTTATGGGAAGATGAGAAGTAATGAAGTTCTTTGGCAGGTCGCCCTCCCCCCTCCCCCGACCCAGGCACACGTGGGTGACCAGCTAAGAGGGCTTTTGCCCTGGGCTGCCCACTGCCCCTCAACGCCTCCCTCTTCCTGGGATGACACTTCCAAACTTCATCTTCGTTATTCTGTTCTACTGGAGTTTTGATACTGCTTCTGGCTTTCTCCTACCAGGACTGTTTGTATTTTTTAATAGGAGAGTTATACACAGTGAAAAGCTTTCTCAACTTGCAGGAGTGAAACTCAGTGAAATATAAGGGCCACGCTAAGGACAGACAGATTTTGGAGAAGTCTCCAAAAAGAGTGTTTGGAGAAACACTCTTTTCCCCCCTCAAATTACACCCTTAGTGCAGCGGCCGTGTGCTCCCGTGTGCTTAGTCGAGGCTAGGTCAGCCTGTGCATGTGCGGAAATCTCTGTTTAACTAAACCTCTTTCTCCCTTCGTCTCTCCCTCTCTCCTCTCTTTCTCTCTCACTCTCTCTGTCTCACTCTCTCTGTCTCTGTCTGTCTGTCTGTCTCTCTCTCTCACACACACACGCACACACACACACACTCTCAATGAACTTTAAGAAGAGAGTGAAGGACAGGAAAGGGAACGGCTCGGTCTGCTTGTTCCCTGTTCCCTGCCCCCGTCTATGCAAGGCTGTGACAGCCGTCCTGAGCCGTCGAAACATGTGAGCACTCGGGAGCCACCCAGGGCCCTTAACTGGATGTAGGGATGTTTCTGGAAAGGGAGCAGGAAATGTCTCACCAGAGGGGATGGGGAAGGACCAGCAGTCCAGTTTGCCGTCTGGGTACACAACAGTGTCCGCTGTGTGTGCTCAGACGCTTGCCCCCAAGCCTGGCATGGCCACAGCAGGGCTCTTCTCTGGAGCATTTTGGGCGTAGGCGAGGACACTGCTATAATTTTCTCTCTCCACAACCCAGAAAACCTCAGATGCTGCTTTTAAGGTTTTGATTCACCAGGCATTTATGGCCTGCTATTCCGGGTAGTTCAACTGTGTACAGACAGTAATTAATAGCAATGAACATTTTTAAACTATGCATTTCTTTTCTCCTTTAATCTCTAACACAGTGGCACTTTTATCAACTGAGAAGGTCAACCCAGTCTCCCGACTTCGGCCCCTCTACAGGAAAAAGGGGGCCAGATGTAGAGCCCAGGGATGCTGGAAGGAGGGGGGGGGAGCGCAGCATGTGGAAGGGGAGGTGGAGCCCCCCAGGGATGCTGGAAGGAGAGAGGTGGGGGGAGCACAGGGTGTGGAAGGGGAGGTGGAGCCCCCCAGGGATGCTGGAAGGAGAGAGGTGGGGGGAGCACAGGGTGTGGAAGGGGAGGTGGAGCCCCCCAGGGATGCTGGAAGGAGAGAGGTGGGGGGAGCGCAGCGTGTGGAAGGGGAGGTGGAGCCCCCCAGGGATGCTGCACATCCGGGGACAGGAGACACCAGGGACACCAAACGGCTCTGGCAACATACAGGCCACCTCGTCATTTACAGGGGGCGTCAAAGGAGGTGGCTCTGTACATGCATGATGTGGCCCCTGGTGGACATGTGGCTTTTTAATATTCCAGGGGACTGCAGGCTCCATGAGGGCAGGGACAGTGTCTGTCTTACTCCCTGGAGTAGCCTAAGTGCTGAGCACAGGGCCCAGCATGTGAGTGACCGGCCATGACTTGCTGAGTGAATTAACGAACACATTCACGAGGGCCACGGTGCGCCAGGGCCAGGACAGCCACGATTCAGGATAATGAGGTGTGTTCAGGGGAGACTGTGATGTATTGCTTGTGCGGTTTCGTCGGCTTCTGGGCTTCCCCAGGAGAAGGAACGGCTCACTCCCCAGTGCTGTCATTGCCACTGGGCCGCCACTGTCCTGAATCTCTCAGCATCACCGATGCCGTGGCAGCCCCGGCTCTGTGTGCAGAGGAACTTCCGTTAGAGCTACAGGACTGTACCAAGATTCTGTAACAGACCAAGAGGCACAATTGTGGTGCCGGTTTCTTTATTTTGGGCGACCAAGGAAGGGCCCCCAGGAGCTGAAAAAAGGGGAGTGATGTCAGGTGAGCACTTAGGGAAGAGGGACGGCCCCTCAAGACTGCTGGATGACCCCCAGGAGCTCCTGAGAAGCAGATGTTTCGGGGGGCCTCCTTACGTCCGCGGAGCCTGGGGACCTGTGGTCCTGGGGCTGAAACCAGCACCTGCGCGTCCCCAGAGGCTTGCTCTGTCGTCACTGGTCCTTCCTCACGGCAGGGCGAGTGTGGGAAGCTGCGGTCCCTGTGGGACAGCTCGCCGCGCTCAGGAACAAAGGATGGTGGCGTTGGCGCAGGCCACAGTGGAGCGGTCCTGGGTGTACAGCTGCAGCAGAACTTGGTACTCTCCCTGAAGGGATACGGGGAAAGCAGGAGGCGTGTGAGCCCAGAACCATCAACTTTCAGCAAGCGTTGCGGAGCCCTTCTACGTGCTGCCTCTGCTCTACGCACCGGGGATAAAGTCGAGCCGCACAGACCATCCCCACCCGCTGTGGCTCCCGGGCTGGCTGGGAGAGGCAGGTGGTGCCGTGATGAATGGCTAAGACGGAGGGCTCTCGTGTTCCCGACGGAGCTCCCCCGGGGGTGCTGGGCTGGCCAGGGGGTGCTGGGCTGGCGTGTGCTGGTGTGCAGCTTTAGGGAGGGTGGTGGTCGAGGCAGGTCCCCTGAGGAGGTGACGTTGGGGTGAGGACCTGAAGGTGGTACGGAAGCACGCCATGCCGGCTGCGGAAAGTGAGGGCCCGATGGGCTCGGGGGGAGAGGCCCACAGGAGGAGGGGGGGAGGAGGCTGGCGACGGCTTCCACCTGAGGCGTGGCCTGTCCCGACGTGCCTGTCAGCGGGATCCCTCCGGCTGCCGTGGGGAGAAAAGCCGGGGATGCGGGTAGGAAGCAGTAAGACCGGGTAGCAGGTGGCGAAGGTTTGGAGCAGGTGGTGGAGATGGGGAGAGGGGCGGGATTCTGGATGGATTCGGAAAGAAGAGCCGATAGGATTGGCTGAGGAAACCCACGTGGGTGGGAAAGAGAGGGGTCAGGGGTGACCCCGAGGACTCTGGCCTGAGCAACAGGAGGGATAAAGTGTTTCCTGAGAAGGGGGAGGCAGCTTGGGGGCCAAATCCAACGGCATGAAACCCAAACGCTCCGCTAGAGAAAGTATTTCTGCCCTTTAGGGTTCCTTTCTGGCGACAGCGCACCGCAGAGGACCTCCTCTGTGGTCAGGGAATGCCAGCCAGGCAGTGTGGAGCTGCAGAAGGAACCCAGGCCTGAGCCACGTGTGCCGTGCTCGTGGCTGAAGCTCCAGCCTGCCCCGCAAGCCACGTGGTAGGGCCAATCTGCAGACTCTGTGTCACCCGAGGAAGGGAAGGCATTTAATCTATATAAGCCGGAGGGAAGGAACAGATCAGACCACTGGATAGATGTTGCATGAAAGGTCTCGGGCTACGAGAGAGGCGCTTTCTAGCAATTAGCAGAGGCCCAGGAGTGAGTGAGTTCCCCAGAACTGATGGTGTCTCAGGCATGAGCGCTGCCGAGGGTGTCTTCCAGCACCCTTCACCTTGAAGATTCTCTGATGGTCTGGGCTCCCTGAGTCTGCTCAGATATCAGCAGCTGTGATTTCAGAAGCAGTGTTAGGAGTTTACATCAGAGTGTAACAGTTAGAGAATTAGTTCTCTGAGTAGAGACCAGCTCACGTTTGCGTCTGATGGTGTTTCATCATCGCCACCATTGTATCACCACCAGCTACTTTTAACTGTCCCTGTGCCCTTGAGTACACACCACACAAAGTTATTGAAAACCAACTGGATTTCCCCCATCGCTTTCTAAGCCTAGTGAAAGAAGTAGAATGTGAATGAAGGCGTTCCAGATTACGAATTACAAGACACACATACTCTGCTTTAAGGGGCGAGAGTATTTAGGCAACAGGGCCCACCTGTGGGCAGGAGGAGAGGATGATGCCCAGAGAGCAGGGGTCTTTCTGCTGTTTGAAGAGCGCTGGATTTGTCAGGTAGGAGTCTGTAGTTGCACCCTTTGCACTTACACAGTTCAGGCCGTACCTGCCAGTTGGCGTCCAAGTTGGAAGCCCAAAGGGCCTCTAAATTCTGAGTCAGAAAGCGGCAGCCAGATGCCCGCTGCAGGCAGCGCTTCAGTCGGGGCCGAGGGGCTGCTTGTGTTAAAAAGAAAATAACACCAAGACACTGAAGACTGACTGCTGAGTGGAAAATTTTTCGGCCAAGCGGGAGTAGAATTAGCACAAAGCCCATCTCTGGGGGATTTGGCGGGAAGAGGCGGGATCTGGGGCAGGTCTTTTAAAACCAAACGTCTTCACACCATTTCTGTCCCATATTAGGAAGCAAAGTCTCTGAGCCTTGCAGGCTGGCTGTCAGCCAGGGGCGCCGGGCTGGTCTTGGGCCAGCGTGGGAGCTCAAGTTGGGGATTAAGGCCTCCAGCTGCCTCTGCTGCATACGTGACAGATCACATGTGTCCACTCTGCTTCTGTCCCCTGTCAGGCCTGGCTGGGGTGGGGTCAGGGCTGGCCAGGTTTCTGCTCCCCAGGCCCAGGCCCCAGAAGGGGAAGAGGTAGGAGGGCTGGGCGGAGGGCATCTGTAGATGCTTGAACAAGGAGGCCAGGGGCCAGGTGACCTGGCCTTGTCTCAGTCTCACGTCGGGCAATGCCCCCGAGGAGTACCGTCTGTTGTTGAGGGACGCAGGTAATGCGCTCACTCACGCATCCCAGGTGGTTGCAATAAAGCTTTTTACATCTCTGCTACCTTTTCTTTCAAAGGGATCCTGTGACTTTAAGTTCTCTCGCCTCTATTTCATAGCAATTGCTAAGAGTAACTGTTTTTTTTTAAAAGTTAATAATGCAAGACTAAAGTTAATTGTTTGCAAATTTTAAGTCAATCTCCAGGGGAGGTGTGGGGAGGGTCCAAAGGAAAATGGAGGAAGAAAAAGAATTCAAATGGCAAAGATTTAAGGCAAAAAACTACGTGAGAGAAATTGTCTCACATCCTAGACGGGAAGAGAGTTTGCGCAACTCTCATATTATGCTGAAAGGCCTGAGGAGAAAACTCTGGAAGGCTGGACACTTCCCAACTGCCAGAGGAGTACTAGTGAAAGTCCAACATAGTCTGGAGACTTGATGGCTTGAGACTGAGGAACCCAGAGGCTGGGACAGAAAGGAGACATACAGGGAAATGAAACGAGTTCAAGAGATTCTTTATGGAGAAGGAGATTCTTTTCTAGAGTCATATCAGGTTTCGGAAGATGCAAAGGATGAAGTTGAAGACCAAAAAAGGAAAATGATTACATTTTTGTGACTCTTTTGATGTATTTCTGAAGGATGCTCTCAGGAGTGGTGTGTGGCGAATGGATCGCTATGTCAGAGCTGCTGGAGTGCAGCTGTTTCATAGTCACAGTATATTGAATGAAAAGGAATTAGAGGAAAAATCTACTCGTAGCTGTGAACCTCAGTAGTGAAGGTGCAGGACGTGGTCATTTTATTTGCTGGGTGGTGGCTCGTGAATCCTGTGCGAGAACAGTAACTGGGGAGCTTTATGCTTTCCGGGCTGTGTGTTTCTTACTTTCTCCGAACGAACAGCCCATCTGTGGCTGCTGCCCTTGCCTCAACAGTTCTAGCAGTGTGGAGACTCCCCAGACAAGGCCAACCTGCAGGACAGGGCCCCAGGATCCCTCCCCACGAGAGCTGTCTACACAGGGGCTGCCCCACAGGACAAAAGTGTTAAATACCAAAACGCCGAAAACTGTGCGTCAAGCGTTAGTAAGTGCTCACAACGAGGTAGCCGCTTCACTGAGAAAGGGCTCTCTTCGTGAGGGGCCAACAAAAGCTTTACGTTTTTAGTTTAATTCGCTCCTCCACCTCCTCTGCGTCTCCTTCTTTAAGAAACCGCTAGATACAGTAATTAAGGAACAAAACAAAACAGGAAACCAAAACCTTACCTCAGGAATTTCAAATCCAGGATTGTAGACAGGGCCGGCATAAGAAATGTGCTCTGGAGAGACAGACAAAACACACATGAGGTCATTCACTCATTGAAAACAAGAACGATTTGCTCTATTATCTGTGATTGCTGTGCTCTGGGGATCCATTGATGAAGACAGATGTCTCTGTGCAGACGTTGTTTATATGCTAATGAGGAGACTGATGGTACGTAAATCCCTAAATGAGATAGCATCCAGACTGTAAAAAGCGCGAGGAGGAGACACGCAGGTCATGGGAGGGAGGCAGATGGAGGGACGGTTAGGAGGCCAGGCTGGCCCTGGGATGCTCCAGGTTACATCCTAAGACAACTTCTGACAACTGATTGACCTTAGACAGTTCTGATCTCTTTGGGCTCAGTTTCCTCGTTTTTAAGATGGGTATAATAATGACAATAACAGAGCTGAGAGGAATGAGGAGAGTTAATCAACATAAAGCCCTGGTAACAATGTCTGGAAAGCCCTCAATAAATATTTACTAAAGTTACAAACTGGGAGATGCCATGTTTTGAGAAGGTGGGCTGGTCCGGGAAGGCATCGCTAAGGAGTGACGTTGCATGATACGATCTCCCTGAGGGAGGAGAGTGAGGCAATTATTATTATTATTATTGAAAACTTTTATTTGATATTGGAGTACAGTTGAGTAACAACGTTGTGTGTCAGCTTCAGGTGTACAGCAAAGGGATTCAGTTACACATATACACGTGTCTCTTCTTTTTCAAATTCTTTTCCCACTTAGGTTATTGCAGAGTACTGAGCAGAGTTCCCTGTTCTGTACAGTAGCTCCTTGTTGGTGGCTATCTATTTTAAATACAGCAGCTATTTAAAGAGCTGGATGAAGAGCACTGCAGTGCCGCGGAATAGGGACAAAGGCCCTGATGTGGAAAAGAATTTGAGACTGTGGAAGGATGGAAGGCAGATGGAGTTACCAAAGCAGAGTGAACGCAGGGGTCCATGCTGGGAAGAGATTGGAAAGACTGAGGGGAGGCAGATGGTCCAGGACCTTGAGGGCGCAGTGAGGAGCCAGGTGGCAAAAAGTCAAGTGAAGATACCTGATCTATGCTTTGAAGAGATCGTTCCGCTGTGTGGAGAGACCTAGAGTGGAGGCTGTTTAGTGACCGAGGAGAGCGATGGGTTGGTGAAGCATGGTGGTAGGGGGGAGATGGAGAAAAACTAATGGAATCAGGATGGTATCGGGAGGGTTTGGGACTAAGCATCTGAGTAGATGGGGTACCATTCACTGAGATGGGGGAGGCTCAAGAAGAAGGAGTGTGTGTGTGTGTGTGTGTGTGTTAACTAAAGAGCCCTATTTCTGGGAGGTGGTTATTAAGGGTCCTTGAAAGCAGTTGGCCACATGACTTTGGAATATGGGGGAAGAGGTCAGGGATAGAGCCAGGACCTACTGGAGTCAGGATGAGGATGAGACCTCCCCTAAGAAGACAGACTTAATGGGCAGAGAAGGGGGAAGGGCCAGGACCACTCCTGGGTCCCTCCAACATTCAGGAGTTAGGGAGAAGAGGGGAGGACAGCCAAGGAGACTAAGAAGGAATGGCCATGGAGTGGAGGGTAGCCAGGGAGTGGAGGGGGCAGAGAAGCCAGGAGGTGGATGGTTTTCAAAAAGGAGGGTACAGTCAACCATGTTGAATGCAGCTGAGAGTTTATGTAAGATAAGGACAGAAATGTGCGGTGGACTTGGCAACATGGAGGTCATTTGGTGACCTTGACAGAAACACTGGAGAAGTGAGAACAAACGCCCAAATGGGGTGAGTTGAAGACCAATACGGAGGTGAGAGAAGCAGAAAAACTGAATGAAAACTGGAGGAGGGTGTGGGTTAAGAAGGTTGTTTCTCTGAGATGGAGACACTGTACCATATTTGTCATTTGAAGTTAATGATCTTGAGAGAGACTGAAGACGCAGAAGAGAGGAAATAATGGAAAGGATGAGTGTTTCAGAAGGCGGGAGGGGAGGGATTTGCCCCTGAGGGGAGCACAAGGGTTGTTCCCATGTTTATAGGAGAGAAAACAGAGCAGAACAGGTTCAGACGTAGGCAGATCTGTAGATTGGCCAGTGGACCAATGGCAGGCTCCTGTCTGATTACTTCTGTTTCTTAGTGAAGGTCATGGGCAAAGAGGTGGAGGAATGTGGACGGTGCGGAAGAAAGTTACTTGAAAAACGACAGGATTGCTAGGCAGTGTTGCATTTGTTTGTTTGTTTGTTGTTTTTTGGGTTTTGTTTTGAGATTTGTGGCATAAATTTCAAGAGACTGCAGTCAGCCCAGATGCGTATTTTCTCAGCAGCATTCAGTAGCTCTGATCAAGGGTAGAGGGGGTAGATGGCTGAGTTGGGGTCTTGCTGGACAAATGTAAGGAGAGGAAGGCAAGGCTGTTGGGAAGAGATGCAGGGAAGTTGATGATAACAGACCATGGAATCTGAGGAGGGTACGGGAGACGATGAAGGCGGGAGGGGTTGATCGATAGTAAAATCTGCGGTGGAGTCGGCTGAATGGAGTTTCCGTCACTGCGATCCACGACCTAGAGTACCTGAGCTGAAGGATGTGGTGAAGCCACAGGGAGGACGGCTTGACGGCGAGATTTCAGAAATGGCGCCCTTGCTGCAGTGACCACGTGCAGGGCTCACGTGGGAGACAGTGCTGAGGCGGAAAGGGGGGCTTGGGTGTTGGAGGTGAGGGGGTCCAGGGGCTGAGACATCGTGGTGCTGGGTGGGTTCGTGTCAGTGTTGAATACTGAAACCTCAGACGGTGGCCGTCTCCTCTGTGATCCCCCAGCACCGTGCACTTAGCATACGACGAGCAGGGTGGCACAGACTCTGGGGCCAGACTATCCGGGCTGGGCTTGAATCTTGACTCTTTTTCTTGCCAAGTAAACGGATTACGTAACATCTCTGTGCCTCAGTTTCCTTATCAGGAAATGGGGTGATAATAACATCCACCCCATGTGTTGTGCACGTTGAGCACACGTAAGACTCTTGTAACAGAGTTCGAAGAGGGACGGGCGCATGGTAAACACTCAACTAGGACTTGCCTAGTTCGTCCGCCAACCCACACTACTGGCGTCTATTTAAAAGAGGCCAGGCGCTATGCTAGGTGCTGATGCCACGGTAGACAAGAATGTTATGTGAACCACCTGAATCACTGAGCACCCAGAACTCTACCCAGTTGTTTACAGGGCTGTCTCCTTCTCCGGTCAGGACCTCTGTGTCTCCTGGTTTACACAGCTCCCTGTACACTGCACAGAGCCCAGCACACGGCTGGGGTGCAATATGCGGTTAATGAACGAGGCCATCAAACGAGCAGACCCAGAGCCAGGGTGCGGTTTGCCAACCAACTTCATTCTTGCTCACGCTATTGTAATCCTCCTTCTGCTGGAAGGGTCCAGGCCTGGCACGTGCTGACAGAGAAGACAGGATTAGGGAAGGAGCCACTCAGAGCAGCCAATGCGGTGATGACGGTGGAGGGATGGTGGGGGAGGAGGCAGGAGAACAAACGCTTATCGGTTTATTGATGGCGTTGGGTGCCGGGCTCCTTAATGGCACGGTGATTTCCTACCTCGCCCAGCACCTGCTGCTTAACAGCTGCTCAGTTAGTATTTGGAGACAGACCAAGCTCTCCCCAATTAAGGGGCAGGGGCAGTGGCGGCGTGGCTGGTGCCAGAGCAGCTGCCCACATGGAACCATGTCAGGGGCATGAGGGTAACCTGAGACCTGAACTTCTACCACAAGGCCTGTGCCTAGCATAGCCTTTGGCTTCTGTGCAATGCCCATGTCCTACCCTTCCTTCCCACGGTCACTTCCTGGTACCTTGCAGGGATGACACGCAAACCTGGTGGGGGGGAGGACATCCCTATTTCATTGCTCGAAATGTACTGCTCCATTCGTTGTTAAAAGGAAACATATTTGTTTGTGGATATAAGCAAGAGGCTTATTGGAAACTGCTGCTCTGTACGATGTGGTATTAGAAATAGAAATGTTGAGGTCCTGAATCATATCCTCAGGAATCTTCCAGTGCGACTGGGGAAGAGTCAATGACTAGCTACAGAGTTAACTGTGTGAGGGGTGAGTAGAGGGTGTGGGCGGTGGACCTAAGAGAGCAGAGAGCTCAGCGGGGCTGCCGGGTTTCATCCGTAGGGCTGGAGGGTCTACGGCCCCAGGGCATACCGTTCCCGTTAGGATCCATGCTGCCCCTGGGGTTGTGCGGCACAGGGGCCCGGCTGCCAGCACGTGGTTTCTTTTTAGGACGTGATCTATTATCTCTTCCCTAGTGTACACTCTGACCCGAGTCAGGACGATCTGAGCAGAGGGTCGAAGAGACTGGGGACCCATCTACTCTGGCAAGAGATGCTTTGCTTCATTTCAGCCTAGAGCTGTCCACTTGCAGCCTTGTCGCTGATTCTGGGACTCCTAGGTAGCCTTCCAAGAAAATCCCTTTGCTTTTGTTGGCTGGACTAGGTTTTTGCTGCCCGCAGCTCAGGGACCATGGTCGCTAGGGGCAGGAACCAGTTAAAATCCCTCATGCTGGCCCTTGGAGAATGGGACACAGCCGACTCAGGAGCAGGGTGTGAGGACGGGAGTGAGTGTGTCCATCCATGTCAGGTCTGGTTGGATTCCCTCGGACACGTCTCGTACCCACTTCATACTTCTATCTAGTGTTCTGAGGTGACACAGTGCAGACTGCTTGACCCTGGAGGCTGAGAGACGGGCTCAGGGCCCAGCTTTCCTACTCACTAAGTGTCGATGGGTGATTTGCTTTCAACTATCCTGCGACTCAGCTTCTGCGCTTGCAAAATAGAAATAGGAACACCTCACCTGCAAGGCATTCAGAGGACTCGGAACTTGTGTGTCAGCTCACGGAGAAGATTGGGGTCCCCAGGAAGGGTGGAGACAGCAGTTGTTCGTTGTACAGTTATTCACTGGATGTGAAGGAGAGTGAGGTGTGACGGCTTGCGTAGGGGATGCTGAGAAACGCACCAAGGCTGGGTTTGGGAACCTTCCTCCTGAGCCTATGTGCGGAACTGCTAAGTTCTGCTGGTATCTTTTTTGTTTTTCTTTTAACTTCTGTTTTAAAAAATGTATGAGTGCTGTTCTTGGAAGAACACCAGGCGAGTGATATCTAGCATTTTGTTTTGCTCATTTAATGCTCTAAGATTTGCTTATTTGTGCTTCACTATTAAGGTCCTTTACTGGGATGAAAGAGTGTCATGAACTAGATCCTCTTCACTTTACAGTTTCAACTGGAGCTTTTCTGGGGACCCACGAAGTTCCTAAGAGTTGCTGCAAGTAACTCATGAAACTATCTTTTTTTTTAAACCAGATGAAACAACACCTTCCTTTTTCAGATCATCTCTGATTCGGAGATTCCTTTAATTAACATCCTCACACTCCAATACGATAAAAAGAGCCTCAGTATGTCTGTATCCACTTCTTCCTTTCCTTCTTTTGGATTCTTGATCAGTTTTTTTTTTTTTCTTTTTTTTTGTGATACACGGGCCTCTCACTGCTGTGGCCTCTCCCGTTGCGGAGCACAGGCTCCGGACGCGCAGGCTCAGCGGCCATGGCTCACGGGCCCAGCCGCTCCGCGGCATGTGGGATCTTCCCGGATCGGGGCACGAACCCGCGTCCCCTGCATCGGCAGGCGGACTCTCAACCACTGCGCCACCAGGGAAGCCCTTGATCAGTTTTTAATTGCAGTGAGTTAAAGAACTTCACCCTTCTGCCTCTGAATACTTGAAGTCATTTCTGCCGGTCAGCTTTTCCGGGGACCCAGGTCTTTGTGTGATTGGCACACAGTGTCTTTTTAGAGAGGAAATGGATTTTAAAATGTGGAAATTAAAGGTCCCAAAGAGTGTGGATCAGACTGATATGAGGCCGGGAGCTGCTCAGCAACCGGGGCGGATCCTGGCCCGGAGGGAAGTGCTTGTTGATCGTGTGGATTTCGTTAGATGGAGTCTCACCATTTCCCAGCCCTTGCTAGTATCTTACGGGAATTCCCTGCGGTCTTTCAAACTTATGACAAAATGTCATCAATATTTAAGCATCATTAAGGTTCTTGACGGTGTAAAAATACTTCGAGTTACAATTTATCAAAAATAGGCCGATTGTACATTCAGAGCAAAGACTTTTTTACGTGGATCCTTTATTCATTTACTCCCGTTTGACCCCCAGGGACTGGGGGGCAGCGTTGAACTAGGAGGACACAGCCCACGTCCTGCCGTCCCGTGAGTGGGCGGCGTCATGGGGTCCAGGAAGCGTGAACAAGGGCTGCTGTGGGCAGTGGTCCCAGGGTGAAGAGGGAGGTTCCAGGCAGACCAAGAGCCTCGTCTCTGGAGTGAGAGGGAGTGAGCGCTTTACTCGGAGTAAACTCTACACTTGTCGCTCCTCTCTGCCTTCGGGCATTTCCTTAAAGGCACCAGATGCAGCCACTTGTGAACCACGTCCTCAGCTCCCGAGCCCTGACCGGCCCTGCTTCCTTCAGTCTCCGACCCCAGAGGGTGTGTCAGCATCTCTGGTCCCACAGGGCAGTGCTGAGCTAGTTGCTGGGTAGGGCCCTCATTTAAATTAATAAAGAACCTGCCTGGGGTGGGGACACAGAGGAGTATTCACTGCCTCTGGGGTGGATGTGGCTATAGATTGAACCCCTGTGCGGCCCCAAAGCCTTGAGGTTCTATCAAGGTTTCAGTGGATTCCGGGCAGGGGTGGGCAGGTAGCCCCAGGCTAAGCCAGGCCCAGATCTGATTTTTTTATTATATATTTTTGGTGTGTCCTGATTGGTCAGCTTCTCTGTCTTCTGGGCCATGCAGCCTGTTACCCTCTAGAGCCTCGGCAGGTCCCGCCTGAGGGGAGGTCAGAGGAGGACTTCCTTGCTGTGAGCATGCCTGCACCATCTCAAGAGCGATCCTGCAGCTACACCGGTGCAGTAGGGCAGACGGGGCCACAGGGGATGTGAGTGGGAGCGGAGACTCCCAGTGTCCCGGGCCACGTCCCTTAGCCCGCCGTGGAATCATGGCAGCCCAGGTGGCAGCCACCACGCTCTCCGACATCCTCCCAGGTCAAGGGCTTCCCACTTTCCTGCTGCTCAGCAGCCCACGGAGGGCGACCGGGTGGTGCAGGACCGTGTCCCCCGGAGGACGCCCTCAACCAGGGAGGATTGGAATCCAGGGATAAATGCCCGCAGCCTTCTGACCTTCAGAGGGATGATTCTGAGACACACATCTCGGTTCCCCAAGGGTCCAGTGGGCCGACCCTACTCCACGCTGGCAATCAGGTCCCTGACACATCGCTCCCTGGCTTTTCCTCCTGCCCCGAGTCCGTCTCACTCCTCTCTCACCCTGCTTCCTGACATCACTATCCAATAAACTACCCCCCGAGTCCTTGTCTCTGGCTTTGCTGTGGGCGGGGAGGGACCCCAAACTGAGACGCTTCCTGGCAGAAGGTACACTTTTCCCAGTTTGTATGAAGGCCATGTAGGAGCTAGAGGTGGTCCTGGAAAGCTGGCTGCCAGTATATGTGGACCTGTTTCTGGTGATGGAGCCACGCAGCCTAGAATGTAAATCTGAAGCCCCTGGAACCTGTTCTCTGACTTTAGCCCCAAAGAACAGGAAGGAGGGTGGATGCCCTGGGTCGTCCCCGTGACGGCTCCAGCATCACCCTTCCAGAGAGGATACGGTGAAGAGAGAGGTGAGGACTGCAGCTGTGCCCGGAAGAGGGTGAGCTGGATGTGGGTGCGGCTGGGAGGGCGCCGGCAAGTCTGAGGGAAGAGGGAGCAGAGAAAGGAGGGGAGAGGCGCGTGGCCAGCCTCGCGGACTTTTTCCCCTTCATTCAGCTGGATGGAGTTGCACTGTCACTGAGTAGTCCGCCCAGTGGTGTAGCCTGTAATATATAAAGTAAACTTGAAAAACCTGGAGTTGAGAGCTTTGGGATTCCTTGGCATGTCAGATGACCCTTTCGTTGGGAGGATCATTTCTGCTGCTACTGAGGGCTCAGTGGTTAGAACATGATCGGTTTCATCCCCAGCGTATCACGAGATGTCCAGCCCGTTGTTGGCCCCTTTGGCTGCATGGAGGCTCAGCCTGTTCCAGGAATCGTAGCTTGTCCTTGTCAGAATCACAGTGGTACTTTGGAGCTCGTGACTATCTAATCAGAGTTTGGGCTCCTACACAAGTCACCTTAGTTTTGCCCATGCTGACTACTTTGATTTCTTTCCCTGTGCATTCAAACAGGCTTGTGAGATCTTCTGTATGACCCTTTTTTTTTTTTTTTGCGGTACACAGGCCTCTCACTGTTGTGGCCTCTCCCATTGCGGAGCACAGGCTCCAGACGCGCAGGCTCAGCGGCCATGGCTCACGGGCCCAGCCGCTCTGCGGCACGTGGGATCCTCCCGGCCCGGGGCACGAACCCGTGTCCCCTGCGTTGGCAGGCGGACTCTCAACCACTGCGCCACCAGGGAAGCCCTGTATGACCTTTTACTACTAGAGAAACCTACTGTTATTTATACTTGGAGACATTCACTGTGTACTTGCAATGGATCATGTATAAAACTATAAAATGAGCATCCTTCCAGGGCTTACTCATTCATGGTCCTGCCATTCCACCTCTCCAGCTTGTCACCCCGCCCTTTTTACCCTAATATCACGCTCCCTCTTCTCAATGACAAACTCCTATCATGGCTCATTGTCCATCTTACTCCCTTTAGAGAAATGTTCTCACACGTGGGTCTTGTCACTGACTTCTAGCCACATAGTTTTTTCTCTGGGCAGGTGACATGGCAGGTGGGAGCTTTATGGGGTCTGGGAAAGGGCGACAAGAACAGCCCAATAAGGCAAACCTTTTCTGAGCAGTGATAGGATCCCCTAACCAAGAAACCCGTATCTTGCCCCAGCTACACGAGCAGCTATATGATCTGTGAAGTTCTCAGAACTGTGACTTCTCGGAGGGCATGTTTCATTGAAAACATACAGAGTATGAGTTTTCCTTGGATTATGGACAACGATTTGGCCTCTTCACATGGTCACGGTATGCAGAGGTCGGACAAGCTGTACTGATTTTCCATTTGGAGATTGTACAGGCTACCGATGCCCTCCCCCCGCCCCACCAAAGATGTCCACGTGCTAATTCCCAGCACCTGTAAATACTACCGTACAAGGCAAAAGGGACTTTGCAGATGCAATCATGTCAAGGATTTTGAGTTGGGACATTATCCTGGATGATCTGAGTGAGTCCAGTGCAACCATAAGGGGCCTCATAAGAGGGAGGAGCTCAGAGGGAGAAGGTGATGCGAGGATGAAGCAGAGAGGAGTGATGAGGCTACAAGCCAAGGAATGCCAGCTGCCACTAGAAACTAAAAACGTCGAGGAAATGGATTTGCCCCCGAAGCCGCCAGAAGGAGCACAGTTCTGCTGACCCTGATTTCAGGCCTCTGATGTCCAGAACCGTAAAAGAATACGTTTGTGTTGCAAGTTACTGAGGTCGCGGTGATTTCACAGCAGCAGTAGGAGACTAACACACTGATCTTGGACTCAGAGAGGGGCCAAGGGTGGTGGCTTGTTTGGATTTGGGGTCCCAGCAAAGGGCCCTTTGGAACCAGGACACCAGCATAATCTAGGATTTCAGCAAAAGAGAAGGTACCCGGGCCTACGGCTGGACCAGAGAGTGAAATTTCTAGCATAAATTCATACAGCTGAACTCAGGACAGATGGTTAAAAAAATTTAGAGCCATATAGAAACTACCAGGTCAGTGATGTTCAATATAGCATTCTGCAAAGATGCGACTGTTCTATATCTGCAGCATTAAATGTGGCAGCCGCTACCCACATATGGCCATTAAGAGCTTGAAATGTGGCTAGCATGGCTAAATTTTTAACTTCATTTAAATGTAGATGATTTAAATAGCCATCTGTGACTAGTGGCTACCATATTGGACAGTGCAGTTTTAGGTCAGCACTGTCTAATAGAAATATAATGTGAGCCGCATTTGTAATTCGTATTTGAACAAAGGAAACAGAAACAAGTGAAATTAATTTAATAGTGCATGTATATTGACCTGAATATTAAAAATATTATAATTCAATATACAACCAATATAAAAGTATTGATGAGATATTTTAAATCCTTTTTTCATACTACTTTTTTGTACAAAGTCTTCAAAATGTGGTGTATACTCTACACTTAGAGCACATCTCACTTTGGACGGGCCACATTTCTGATGCTCAGTAGCCACTCAGGGCTTCCCTGGTGGCGCAGTGGTTGAGAGTCCGCCTTTCAATGCAGGGGACGCGGGTTCGTGCCCCGGTCCGGGAAGATCCCACGTGCCGCGGAGCGGCTGGGCCCGTGAGCCATGGCCGCTGAGCCTGCGCATCCGGAGCCTGTGCTCCGCAACGGGAGAGGCCACAGCAGTGAGAGGCCCGCGTACCGCAAAAAAAAAAAAAGCCACATGAGACTAGTGGCTACTGTACTGGACAGGGCTAATGATTACGTCACGGTGGCCCAGGAGGTGAAATGATTTTCCCCAACTTCATTTCTCCTACAGGGATTTTTTGTCTTTGCTGCCCAGGTTTCCTCTGTGAGACCTGTAACATCTGGCAGTAAGAAGGGAAGGAGGATTTGAACTTTTTTCCCTACCAAGCTAGTTTTGGATTTCTGTGGATAAGCATTTACTGTGACTCTCAAAGTACAAATTGTGCATCGGTGGGCTGATTAGATTCCCAGAAATGGAAATGAAGAAGATGGTGGTGGGAGGAAAGAGAAGAGAAGAAGTTGAGTTGATCTTCAGGCACCTGTGGCGGCCACAGGAAACGGCAGTGTGACTGGAAAGGATGAAATAGGCATCACGGAGTGTGGCCTTCCTCAGACTGGGGTTCTCAGAGCTCCCAGGCTCTTTGTTACCAGCAACCCATGGGGTCCAAGCTTTGGAGTGATACAGGGGAGCTGGAAGTTGGCTTCTCAACTAGCTTCTTAAATGATTATTACACGGAAGTGTAAGTCACTGAATCAGATTTATGAAATTCCACAGCAGGCCGAGAATTTGTAAAGGATCCCATGTTGTCTTGGAGAATTAAAAATTCTTTGGTCCTAGGTCATCATTAGCCTCAATATTCTGGGCTCAACAAAAACAAAGAATTGATGGATTTCAAAGGACAAGTTCGACACGTTCTTGGCTCATTTACAAAAAGGCATGAATTGGAAGATGGAGGGAAAGCTCCCAGGGCTACAGGATTCCTTAACAGGCCATATGCTTAACAGGCAATATGTTTTCTTTCTTTTTTCTCACTTTCTTTCTTTTTCTTTCTTTCTTTCTTTCTTTCTTTCTTTCTTTCTTTCTTTCTTTCTTCCTTCCTTCCTTCCTTCCTTCCTTCCTTCCTTTCTTTCTTTCTTTCTTTCTTTCTTTCTTTCTTTCTTTCTCTCTCTTCCTTCCTTCCTTCTTTCCTTTTCTTTCTTTCTTTCTTCTCTCAGTAAAAAAAGTCTTTTTTTTTTTTTTTTTTGCTTGGTCATTGCGGGCACCCTCTCTAGGGTGACCATTGTTTCTATTGTTTGTTTTGTTTTGGGCAGTTCAAGGGTGGGCATTTTCTGCCAATGCAATAATAAACCACCGTTTTTGCTGATTCTCCATGAACTTGCAGCAGCAGCTGCTGCCTGGTTATCACAAGCAGGAAATCCACAGCTACCTGAAGTATGCAGACAAAGAATAAAACATGAAGAGAAGAAAGGCTGAAGGCTAAACTGCTGGTGAGTCAGATTTCCAATTCCATGAGAAATGCAGACAGGACTCTCTCCTCAGGCGAAAGGGGGCTGCGTAGGCTCTGCTTCGTCAGCCACCAGAGAATACACAGCTTGGACCAAAGTCAGGCTCCTGCTACCTCTGAGGAAGAAGGTCCTAAACTTCTAAGCCTCCAAGGCTCTGCTGCCTCTCCAGGCCTTGTTCAAATGCAGACTTCCACGCTGAGAATGACGACTTCAGGGGCTCAGAGCCCTTGCTTGAAAAATCCCGCATCAGCTGCAGCACGTCGCTGCCATTCATCACTCGCTGAGGGCGTCCTGTACGCCAGACTCTGTTCTAAGGGCTTTGTACATATTGTCCGATTTTATCCTTACAACAATCCCGTGAAGCCACTTGTACCTCCTTGTTGTCAGATGCAGAAACCAAGGCTCAGGGTAATTTTGCCTGAAGTCACGTAACCATAAGGGACAGTAACGGTTCGTCACTATGTAAGTGTGGCTTCCAACCCTGTGCTTATTCGTAACCAGGCTAGTGGTGCCCAAGGTGTGGTCCCTAGACCAGCGTCATCACCCTCATCTGGGGACTTGGAAAATTCTCAGGCTCCTCCCCGGAGGTGCTGAAGGGGACACTGGGGGTGGGTCCAGCAAGTTGGGGTTGAAGAAATCCTACAAGTGATGGTGAGGCAGGTTCGAGTTTGAGAACCACTGGACCGGGCTAAGCTGCCCGCTCTCCAGGGGTGAGGCAGGCAGCAGAAAATCCTTACAAAGTAATAGTGGCTTTGGCATGCTGCCTGCAGCTCTAACATGACAGTGAGGATGATGATGGCAGAGAACCTGTGTGATTCCCAGGTGGCGGAGAAGCATCGCCCCCTCCGGGGGTCTGTTGACTCATCCAGAGGAAATGGAACCAAGACACACGAGTTCCCACGTAGGCCACACTGTCATCTGGGCTCTGACCAGTGGTGGGTGAAGGACAGGCCCAGAAGCTGGGATGGGGAGAGACTGAGGAAAAATCCCAAGGACCAGCAGAGCAGAAAGCCTGAAGCAAAGCAACTTGGAGAAGCAAGAGGTCTACAACGGCCCAGAAGTCGAAGATGAGCAAACAGGCAGGCGATGCTACCCCAGAGAAGATGTATTCTTAAACTGAGGCCTCAGGTGAAGCCACTTATTCCCCTTCTTTTAGAGCAGAAATCAGTGACTGAGTTCCTGGGGCCTGCATTTATTAGTAACGTGTGCCGGGAATGCAGAACATTTGAAAATTGAGGCCCGAGGTCAGGCTGCGGTGTGCTTGGTAGAGGCTTTTGGGCCACTGGCATGGATAAACGGTGGAGCTTCTTCAAGGTAGCACTTGCCTGGAAGGTGTTTTGTCCTGTTTTCTCCTATAGGTGCAAGGTATGAGGCATTTTGCAGAAGGCGTTTGTGGGAATTTTTCCAAATCGAGGCAATTTCCAAGCTTCTTCCATTTCTTAGACCCGAGAAAAAGAGCACTTAGAAACAGAGACAGCAAGGGCAATGGAGCTCTAGCTGATGAAACGTGAATTGCTGATCTGGACAGAGCCGTTAGGACTGAACTCTATAGTTACTGTCAGATTGAGAAGCCTTTGCAATTGATGGTCTCGGGTGATGTCCGGGCTCACGTTTTCAGTGTGAACCAGGACAGACAAGAAATGCCCAGGTTTTTCAAGAGGGAGAGAAGACAGGTGGCTGGCATGAGCGCCCACTAAGATTTCACCTTCATCTATTCATAGGTGTGCAATCAGTGAGATGTGCAGGAGCGTCCCTTAGCTGCCGTCAGGAATAGTATCTGCCTTGCGGGCAATGTCAAGTCAGACCTGAAAAACTGTTCTCAGGGGATCTTCTCTGCCGTCTATTGAAATTCATCTAATTATGATGTATTCCCCACTTTGGACAAACACTGAACGTAGGTAAGCTTGGATTTACACAAAAGATAAACTAGGGAGCAATTATTTCTTGACTCATCAGCTTGCAAAACGTGTCACTATCATACTTACTTTAATTCCAAGCTTTCCCGATGCATTTAAAATTAAGTCCACAACTAATGTTTGCCTATAGCCTATATATTGCACGAAGTGAGGTATGTCAATATCTGCTGTGTGTATCTCATAATAGATTTTTGCTCCTTCTGGAAAGCGGTTGTTGCACATGGTCAGGGATGGGTGCACCTGCGTCAGCAGTTCTCACGGGACTGCTGTCTTCTCTGCGATTCTGACACATGTATGACGTCAAGTCCTCTCATCATGTTTCCTCCATGTCAATGACAGCCGTCAAGTGTCAAAGAAGAGCCCTTACCCTGAAGGTCTCCTAGTTTATGATCTTATATATCCTGTGCGTACGTGTGCACACACATGCACATGTGCACACACGCAGGCACACGCTATCTAACCACATGGAGATTCTACCGGCATTAGTCTTATAACCTGAGACACAGACCTACTAGAGAATGGACTTGAGGATACGGGGAGGGGGAAGGGGAAGCTGGGACAAAGCGAGGGAGAGGCATGGACATATATACACTACCAAACGTAAGGTAGATAGCTAGTGGGAAGCAGCCACATAGCACAGGGAGATCAGCTCCGTGCTTTGTGACCACCTGGAGGGGTGGGATAGGGAGGGTGGGAGGGAGGGAGACGCAAGAGGGAAGAGATATGGGGATATATGTATATGTATAGCTGATTCACTTTGTTATAAAGCAGAAACTAACACACCATTGTAAGGCAATTATACTCCAATAAAGATGTTAAAAAAAAAAAAAGTTTACTGCAGCTTCCCTCCTCAGGGTTAGTAATTAGGTGTGGTCTCTAGGGACATTCAATTTAATCCCAATTCAGTCGTAAACATTGATGGAGCCAGTCTGAAAGCATCAAGACCAAGCAAAGCAAATGGATCTATATGACCTGATGCCAGGAGGAGAGAAAGGAGCAGGAAGTAGAGTAGGAAGTAAAACAGGGGCCGAGTTTGATTCCTGCTAAATGAACCCACAGCCAGTAAAGGGGGCTGTGGGAACACAGGGAAAGATGTGTACAGAATGGATACGAGATGATCCAACACTTTGATTCAGATTCTGTGTAACTCCAAGTATCATTGAGTGTTAAGTAGATTATGATTCTTTTTTGAAAACTCTTATTTACTATCCGGAGGGGAGAGAATTCATCCTCTCTAGTCTTTCCTACAAAGATCAACTAATATTTAAAAGAGCAACCTTGTAAATTTATTATACTAACGAAAGAGATTTCCAAAAAGATGAAAATAAGGTTCTGCAGTGCCACCGTTTAGAGGTAATCATGATTAACACCCAAGTGTATACTGTTCCAGAGTGTTTTGGTGTATACACTTGCATACATTTTAATAAAAACAAAATCCAATAGTAGGTACTCTTTATGGCAGCTTCTCTGTCACTTAACAATATTTTTATGAGTATCTTTTTATGTACCTTCATAATCTCCTACAGCATCACTTAAAAGCACAGCAGATTGTACCTTTGTTTGGCTGAAAAATTGGCTGAATTCCGCCAATTCCCTATAATTGGACCTATAGGCTGTTTCCCCCAAATTATCCATCACACCCTAAATGGGAAGGTCAAAAGAGCATCATTGGCTCTTCGAATCCCATGTGCTTTTGCCTTAGAGCTAGCTGAGGAGGATGCAGAAGAAAAGGCAACATTTTATTCACACAGTCTTATTAAGCCTGACCCATTCTGCAGTGTTGTCTGGCTTGGGGAGCAGCCGGCTGGGTGCAGAGGAATGCCTCGTAATGCCGTGGAAACATAACTCAACTGTGGCTGATACCGTACGTACTGTGTGGCCTGTGGTGGGGACACAAGTCTTGTCACCGCTCTGCTGAGAAGGACCTGCAACCCCGGAGGCACTCAGCTTTCTCCTTAATACATCACCAGCCATCACTGGTGTTTGAGCTGGAATTGACCTCACTGCTCATTGGTGCCGTTTTGTCCCCTTTTCTAATCACTTCTTTTCAATAGAATCATTCCTGCAGTAGGCTTGTGGGTGGGTTAAAAAAATTTAATAACTCTGAATGTAAGATTTTACTCTTTCTTGGCTTATGTAATTTACATAAGCATTTGTTTATGCCGCATTTGTGTATCGCTTTTCTGATCAAATTTCCTGGCGATTCCGCAAGTTTGGCTTCTCAGCCCCCCGGTGCAATTATTAACCCCACAGCAAGAAAGCCAATAAATGGCTGCAGGGCTGCCCAGTGTTCAGATAAGATAAACACCACCCTTTCAAGCTGCTGAACTGAATTGGACGACCTCCGTTTTGGGGAATAATATCTCTTCCGTTTTGTTAAACTTATTAAAACCATTCACGGAGGAAAAACTAGTTCAGTGTTTTTAAACTTGGAGGACCAAGATATTTACTAGGGTTTGATGTGCTTTTTGCCTGTGGCATGCATAAACATCATCAGATGGTCACTTCTGAAGTGGGCTGGTAAACTTGCATTTAGTCCATCATATGCAAATTCAATTATTTATTATTCGGTGCCAGGCTCTCTTTGTCAGGTCTGCAGAGATAGAAAGGAGCAAGAAAGATTCCCCCTTCCTTCAGGGAGATCACAGTTTGAAGTGTCTTCCTTCAAGGAAGACTCACACGCACACACACTATATAGTATAACTTCAACTGAGATAAGTAAGAATGTGATACTCCAGGAGGATCCAGAGGGAGCATTTCACCAGGCTGGGGGCTGGAGGAAGGTTTCCCAGAGGAGGTGATCCTTGAGTTAGGTCTGGGCAGAAGACAAAGGGGGAACAGATATTCGAGGCCAAGGGGACCATCAGAGCAACGTCATGTGAGTGAAAACACAGGGTGTGGTCGGACAGTGGCAAATGACTTATGATAAAGCTGGCGCTAAGGGTGCATCCTCGTGGGGCAGCATGTGTCTAGAAACAGGCTAGAGTCAAATGTGTGATGAACTTTGGTCACTAAAGAACTTAGACTTTGTTCTGTAGAGATGGGGACTCTTGGAGTCTTTTGGGAAGAGGGGAGACGTGATCAGATCAGTATTTGAGAAAACCATGCTGGTGGCAGTAGGGAGGGAGGGAAGCCAATTAGAAGCCATTTCTGTCATCCAGGAGGGAGATGGGGAGACTTTATCCAGGGAGTAGAAGGAAGGAGGAGTGAAGGACAGCCCAGTATGTGTCCGTTCTTACTAAGCTGGCGGTACTTCCAAGCATACCACTATGCCAGTATGCTTGGAAGAATGCATACCATACATTTGGGTTCAAGAATACTTATTTGGGAAGAACACTGGAAAGATAAGCCAAAGACAGGAGATAGGACAGTAGACGCTGGCTAGAGGTATCAGCTTATGAAGACGTCAATCTTTCTCAGGGGTCTTATTATTTAGTTATCAGTTCAAGATGCTTTGAGGTCCTCCAAAACATTCTGTAAAATCAGGAATGCTGGCAGACCATCAGCATTTTATGCTATATTAATATAGCCTCTAACTGGCTTTCAAAGAACCTAAGGCAATCAGGAAAGTAATTCTGTATTACATTTCCCAGATTGCCCTGCTCCAACAGGTTGAATCCATTGGGAACGACCTCTACCCATCCAGTTTCCTTGGCATTTTATACCTCTTTAATGCAACTTGGAAGAGTTGTCTCGTGACTCTCCAATCCCTTCAGACCGTCATGAGTGGCTTTGAAGGCAGAAACTATTTTTGGTTCATCTTCAGGCTCCCCAAAGTGCTTGGCATGGAGTAGGGACTTAGTGTGGAAGGAAGGAAGGAAGGAAGGAAGGGAGGGAGGGAGGGAGGGAGGGAGGGAGGAAGGAAATGGGAAGGAGACTGACTGTAGGGTTAGGAGTTTGGTACAGGCATGGCCGAGGGCAGGTAGAAAAAGTTAAATAGGGGCCAACTCATAAGAGTTCACCGTGCTGGGGAAATACATCAATGCACCCGATTAATCAGAAATATTTCCAGTAAGTTGAAAAAGGAAAACTGACTAATCATTCTTTGGTAGGTTAGTTAAGAATTTTAAAATGTCCTGATTCGAAACAAAGTCAGATCACTGGCCAAAAAAGAGTTCTTAAATAATAAATTTTAAATAAACTCCGGGTCAAAAGGCACATTCATACCTTTCATTGTTTGCTCTTTTGCTCATTCATTCCTTAGAAGCCAAGATTACGGCTCTGGAGCCAGCCTGTCCAGGTTGAAGCCATGGGTCCCTCACCAGCTCTGTGACGGCACAAGGTCCTAAAGCTCTGTGCCTTGTTTTCTGCATCTGTAGAGTATTAATAATACTAACTCTTGAGGGTGGGGTAGGAAGCAAATGACTCACTGGATGAAAAGCCCTTAGAACAGTGTGTGCTACCAGTGCTTACTATTGCATTAGCTATTTCACTGTCTATGTGCTGTTCTTAGCACTCCCTATGTATCAGTGCATTCAATATCCTGGGAATAAGAAGGTGGAGATGGTAGCACCCCATCCACAGGAAGTCTACGGGGGATGACAAATGAGAGTGAGGGATTGGAGGCCAGCATGGCAGGTGCTAGAACTGAGTTATGAGTCCCACACTTCGGGGAGCAGAGAGGAGGGTCGCGAGGGAGGACTGAGCTGAGGCTTGTCGCCTGCACATCACAGCCAGGTCCAGCCTGCTCCTTCCAGCCTGCACGCCCTAAATTCCCCCATTTTCCTGCACAAACCTCCCTTGTCTGCATCCCTTAGGATGGGAAGGGGACCCCAATTCTTCTCGATTGTTTGTTCAGAAAGCATAACTGGCTGATTTCTCTCTAGTTTGCGTGAATGTGGAAATAGAGAAGCAGGTGTTTGTGGGCTGTGGGATTAAGGGGCTGCTCCCCCTTGGCCGACGGGGACGGGAAGGAGGCCCTGGGAAGGGGGACGAGAGCAGCTTCCGGGGAAGGTCAGTCACAGGTCAGACCCAAGTTTTAGTTAAATACACAGAGGCATCTCAGGGCCTCAGTGAAGACGGTGGTGAGGACAAAGGAGGACGTGGCGGGGGACAGGCCAGAGTGGGGTACGACTAGCAGAGGGTTGGGGGTTGGTGAATTGGAGAAAGAGGAGATAATACAGCGGGTTTCACACTTCTGTTCAGTATATTTTGAATCAAGATAGCTAATGTCCCTATTGGACATTGGCTCAAAGGGAATGACCACAGTTCAACAGTGACATTTGGAAAGCTTCATTTTATCCCGCCAGCGTATATCGAGGAGACCCTGCCACTAAAGGGATCGCTGACGAGAAGCCTGGAAACACTGAATCTCAGTGGATTTGGGGAAGCTACTGGTTCTTTCTGTCGCTAGTCATTTTTCACAAGGTGCCACCACTGACAGTAACAAGTTTCTCTTTGTAAACACCCGATAGGCACGTTTCATTTGCTGTTCACACTCCCCCGTAAGGCAGGCCCTGTGGGATGGGCCGTGTGGTTGTTTTTACACAACACGTGATGATACGTGAGGTTAAGCTCGTCCACAGGTGAGGGGGGAGACCCAGACGCCGGCCTGGGTGTCCTGACCTCCACCGTGAGCTCCTGTCCACCTCCCTCTGGGCCTCAGCCAGCCATCAGCCAGCCAGACACCTACCTCCTTTCCTTCTTCCGCAGAAAGAAAACTTGGGTTGATCCACTTCACAGATGGGGTAGGAGAAGTTCAGAATGGACAGGCCTTTACTGAAGAGAGCAATGTCCAGAAACAGCTCCTTGATGTCCTCCCCTGAAGGGAAAGGGAAGACCAGCTTTCCTGTTAGTGTGGGGTTTGCTGTCCATCACAGTGTTCAAAACTCATAAAAGCATGAGCCAAAGGACCTTTCTTTTCCAGAAATCTGCACTGTATGGGGAACAGTTTTCTTTTTTGGTAAAACAGCACTGGGGCAACGCTACTGGGACAGCCCTGGGGATGAAATGCGGCCCTTTCACGAACTTCATCTGCTTGGAGCAGGTAGCTGACCTGCTCCCCTGGCCTGATGCCATGGCCCCTGAATGTGGCGGCCGGGGGCCTGGCTTCCACAGCTTCTCAGCTACGTAGTCCCAGGTGCCTCCCCTGAGAGCAGTGGGCTGTGGTCCAGCCTGCCTACCCTCACCGCTGTTGGCAGGCAGACATTGTCCCGTTGTCACACGGGAAGCTTCCGGCTGCTCTGCAGAGCTGGCTCCCGACTTTCTGCCTTTTCTCCATCCCTCCCTTTTATGTTTCACTCACTCCTCCTTCTATTCCTCTTTCCTCTCTGTCTCTCCCTAAAGCATCCATGGAGCTGCTGGTATAGAGCCCAGAGGCTGTGCAGGGTCTGGAAATATGAAGATGCGCGAGAGTTCTTGGCCTCCGGAATGTTCCCTCCGTTTCTCTGGAGTGATCCCACATGCTCAGTTTATTAACTCCTTCTGCCCTGGTTTTGATGAATCTGTGTTAGAAAGGAGATACACTAGCAGCTGTAGCAATGTAATGACCAACGGTAATGACACGACCACGTAAAAATAAACAATCAGAAAGCATTCTGGCTCACGGATTGGGGTGCAGGGAGAAGATATTCCATGTCTTTGCCTGTGTCAAGGTTTAAGAACTTATAAGAGCTATTTGGGGAATGAAATAATGCAAAGATAAACCATGCTGCTGGTTGTGGCTTGTTTGGGGCTGAGATAACTAAGCAAAAAAGGTCTCTCAAGCAGACACCAATATTTAGGCTCAAAATATTTTCTTTATTTTGCTGCATATACTGATTCCAGGTGCTTGTAATACCCAAATGAGTGCCTGGGGTCTTTTTGGTACAAAAGCACAGCATTAAGTGAGAGTTCGGCTCTATCTGGATATTACCCAGAGAGAGAAACGAAAACGAAAATGGCACTAGAGTTAATTCCAGAGAGAGATGGGAGCAGTGGTGTCGCCACAGCCGCCACAGTAAACACGGGCAGCTGGGCGTCTGGGCCGCGAAGAGGTTGTGTAATGTTTTATATTATGTCAATAATTTTTACTTACTCAGAATGATTCCAAATCTGATGTTGATATTTGGTTTTACTTGTTTGAGACACTGGTCAACAGACAAGCCAAAATCTTGTAATGCGTCTGCCAAGAAGAAGACAGCGGATTAGGTGTGAGGACACTGCACATGCTGCAAGCTCGTATTCAAAGTGTACAGCAATTCTTTTTTCTTTTTTTAATTATTATTATTTATTTTAACATCTTTATTGGAGTATAATTGCTTTACAATGGTGTGTTAGTTTCTGCTTTATAACAAAGAGAATCAGCTATACGTATACATATATCCCCATATCCCCTCCCTCTTGCGTCTCCCTCCCACCCTCCCTATTCCACCCCTCTAGGTGGTCACAGAGCACCGAGCTGATCTCCCTGTGCTATGCGGCTGCTTCCCACTAGCTACCTATTTTACGTTTGGTAGTATAGATACGTCCATGCCACTCTCTCACTTCGTCCCAGCTTTCCCTTCCCCCTCCCCATGTCCTCAATACCTGTTTTATTCCTTCCTTCCTCCCTTCCTTCCTTCCTGTATCCGAAATACTTTTTTTTTTTTTTTTTTTTTTTGCGGTACGCGGGCCTCTC